>NC_092251.1:20181790-20214290 GCF_036320965.1 Panulirus ornatus | reverse complement strand
AGCTTTTACCTTTGTCTAAAATGGAGCTCACTCTCTCATAGAAATCAGCCCAGATCATCTCACATCTTCCACCTATCGTCTCTCTACAATTTCCTTCATCAGAACTTTGGAACGTCTGCACAGTTTTCTTTCTAAGCTCACTTAATTCTCTCCCGCCTGATCCTCCGTGTAATCCAGTGCATATCAGGAACTGCTATAATAGGTGCAGAAAAGGTTTTGACAGATCAATCTGTGGTACCTCTGACACCACCCTTCAAGAGGTATTAAATACATTCATCTTCCACGTCTCTCTTCAGTAGTCACTTGCACCCCATCCTACACTCTGGGTTGATGCCAATGCACTGCCTTTACCACTGTCGTCTATTGTCATCATCCCCGAGTTAACGTTCGGCAGCACAGCAGCACCGAACTCATCTGAGGTCGTGGAGACTCGACTACATCACCATCCAAACCTTTGTAAGCCATCAACACTCAGAAGCCCATTGGTCAACATCCACATATGTGTTTGTGTACAGGCTGATTGCTTAACAATCCCCTGCTTTAGTCTCTTGTACTCACTGTAATTGATCTCCGTATGATTCTAGATTCTGGCCTCACTTGTCTTGCCTCATTCATTCTATAACACGAACTGGTATACCAGACTCCTCTCTTAGAATTGCGAACTTGAGTGTTTCATACTTTGAGACTTTTACGTGTCGATAGAATTTCCATATGACACCGCTGGAATCGCATCACTGACACACATCCCCTGTCGTCCACCCTCAGCTTCTGTTTGTCTTCTCTCTCTCTCTTTCTACACCTTCCCCTAACAGACCGTCTTGCTGTTGGCAGCAGTAGTCATACGGGGCGTCTCCTAAGACCCATGTCTCCCTCACACACCATCACCTCGGGTCCTCCATCCTCTCCCCTCCCAAGCAATCTATTATTAAAATCTCCGCGCAAGCTTACAGTT
The DNA here is from genome assembly GCF_036320965.1 of Panulirus ornatus. Taxonomy (NCBI): domain Eukaryota; kingdom Metazoa; phylum Arthropoda; class Malacostraca; order Decapoda; family Palinuridae; genus Panulirus; species Panulirus ornatus. The sequence goes on along the minus strand of NC_092251.1, from coordinate 20,213,338 downwards.
CTGTACATCTCCCAGCACATGTCTCCACCTCAGACCTACAGCTCTGTATCGTACAAACAACAGCTATAATATAACACCTTCCTGTCTGGCTCCACCTTGATAGATAAACTAATTTATTATCCTGCTGTCAGGTGCTCATCTTTGCTACTCTCTCACAGTATCTCTGCTACCCTAACCACCTACCATACAACCTCCAGCACATGCCACTGCTCCTCTGTCTTGGCTATATTATATATATATATATATATATATATATATATATACAAGCATGAGCCAGGTACCCATTTAATCGACAAATCTCTTGGGGTAGATGTACAGCTGGGTTTACTGTGGACCATCTACCACAACCAGGATTGGAACCTATGGGACCCAAGGAGGCCCGTGGATGCTTCACGGTCAGGAAAGATAACCGCTACACCACGGAGGTCCAGCAGAGCACCGGGCAAGCCCTCAGGCCAAGAAATATCGTGATGTGTGTTTGTCTGTGTATGGTGAGCGAAGGACAGTTGAGAATAAATTGTTACTGTCTCCGTGGTATGAAAATCGTATTTTGGGTATGATGGTTCCTGAGGTATGTTGAGTCTGTGTTTATAATACCTCAGAGATGGATATATCGAGAACGTGGACGAGAAAGTGTTACTTGTACATGTCTGGGGAGCGTAGTTTCATATGGGCATAAGTTTGGTGAGGTATGTTCAAAACTGGGTAACGAGGGGGGTTGTTCAGTACCTGAGTGAGCACATACACACAGGAACGTGTGCATATTCTCAGTCACTCTGACTTTTGTTGTCGCTACGTGAACCTGTAAGAAACAAGTTACTGATGTATGACGCAGGAGTAGATACCTTCATTTCTAGCCGTGGGTTCGTTGTTGATTATAGTGTGGTTTGGGTGGGAAGGGGCTGCAGCCACTGCCACGAGCTGGATGCCAAGCATATTGAAGGAATATTGTATTGGAAGTAATTATGATTCACTGTGTTGGTGTTGAGTGTCTGTGTTTTGCAACGCAGCCAGTGGTTGCTTCGAGGGCCTTGACTTGTGTGGTCTGCAATTTCGTTGTGTGCATGACCCGGCGGGTGAGGCGCAGTTTAGGATGAAATGGATGAGATACGTTTATAGACTTTCTTTCATACTTTTTTTTTTTATCGCCGTCTCATGCATTGGTGAGGTAGCGCCAAGAACAGACGAAGAAAAGACCTCTTTCTCTCACTTGTATTCTCTAGCTATCGAACGTAATACGCTGTAGACACAGCCCTAATGCACGAGCAAGCCCCACAGACCCTTTTCGAGGACCAGTGGAAGAATAGCTTCAATTCGTGCCTGGGACCATTGGAACAATAGCCTCAGTTCTTCCCTGGGACTAGTGGAACAATAGCCTCAGTTCCTGCCTGGGACCAGTGGATCAGTAGCCTCAGTTCTTCCCTGGGACTAGTGGACCAATAGCCTCAGTTCCTGCATGGGACCAGTGGATCAGTAGCCTCAGTTCCTGCCTGGGACCAGTGGATCAGTAGCCTCAGTTCTTCCCTGGGACCAGTGGATCAGTAGCCTCAGTTCCTGCCTGGGACCAGTGGATCAGTAGCCTCAGTTCCTGCCTGGGACCAGTGGATCAGTAGCCTCAGTTCCTGTCTGGGACCAGTGGATCAGTAGCCTCAGTTCCTGCCTGGGACCACTGGAACAATAGCCTCAGTTCCTGCCTGGGACCAGTGGATCAGTAGCCTCAGTTCCTGCCTGGGACCAGTGGATCAGTAGCCTCAGTTCCTGCCTGGGACCGAGGGAACTTGGATGGTCAGTCTTTTGTTATCATCGTTCGACCAGACACCATGAGATGTCTCAGATGAGTCACCATGTCTGTTCCCCTGACTGGTTCAGGTAAAGATAACTCTCACACAGCTGGTTCAGGTAAAGATAACTCACACAGCTGGTTCAGGTAAAGATAACCCTCACACAGCTGGTTCAGGTAAAGATAACCCTCACACAGCTGGTTCAGGTAAAGGTAACTCACACAGCTGGTGTTACGACCTTTTTTTTTTTAAAAGTGATGACACCAAATATTCCTCCAGCGACTCGTGTTTTGTCACCTTCAGTAAAATATTGGCTGACGACAAGTTACAAGGATATGACCCTATATATATATTTATATATATATATATATATATATATATATATATATATATATATATATATATATATATATATATATATATATATATTTTTTTTTTTTTTCATTCTATTCGCCATTTCCCGCGATAGCGAGGTAGCGTTAAGAACAGAGGACTGGGCCTTTGTGGAATATCCTCACCTGGCCCCCTTCTCTGTTCTTTCTTTTGGAAAATTAAAAAAAAACGAGAGGGGAGGATTTCCAGCCTCCCGCCCCCTCCCCTTTTAGTCGCCTTCTTCGACACGCAGGGAATACGTGGGAAGTATTCTTAATCCCCTATCCCCAGGGATAATATATATATATATATATATATATATATATATATATATATATATATATATATATATATATATATATATATACTGTGAGATTTGAAGGTTAGCTTCATCATTACACGCGTGTATACAGAGGTACTAGCTAGAAGCGGGTGAGTGGGGCGTGGAGTGGGTGGTGGCGGTGGTGGTGTTGTGTGGGAGCGTGGTTCAGTATGACGCGGGGGTTCGGACGCCGAAGACGCGTTGGGTATTTGGCTCCTGGAGGTAAATTTGGCACCAAGTCATCAGTGCTCCGTCGTCCTCTCCTGCCCCCATACCCTTTACCCCCCCCCACACACACACACCTCCTCCCTCTCTCGTCTGTCTACATCTATGCACTTCTCTTGACAGCAACCTTCATGGTGCAGGCTACAGTATGTTCCAGTCGAGATCACGTCGGCTGAATGGTTATAGAAAGTTTATTAAACGAAGAAAACATAAGTATAATGAGGTTTGATCTGAGCTCCTCAGGTGCTGGTAAACCCGACTCTTCAAAGGGGAAAGGTTACCGGATGAAGGAAAGACGAAAGATATCTGTCTCTCTCTATCTATCTTATCTGTCTGTCTGTCTATCAGTTTGTCAGTAAGTCAGTCTATCTATTCATCTATCTATCAATCTGTCTATCTACATATATTTTTTTATGTTAGCTGAGGCGGCATGACCGTCTCATTAACGTTACATACATATATACCATAGCCTGAACCAAGTACCCATTTTGTCGACCAACTCCTAAGGGTGGATGAACAGCTGGGTTAACTGTGGATTGACTATCGTAACCAGGATTGGAACCTATGCGCTCGACCCTGGGCAGCCCATGAACGCGTCATGGTCAGGAACGCTAACCCCTACTCCACGGAAGTCCATATATATATATATATATATATATATATATATATATATATATATATATATATATATATATATATATATATATATCGTACAAACCTCCAACAGCCTGTGCAAGAGGCAGGCATGCTATCCGCATGCCTGCCTCTTGCACACGGGTCCCGGGTTCGATCCTGGCTGTTGGAGGTTTGTACGTTCTATGAAGGTGCGCGTTCATATGCACTTTATTCGTATTCATATACCTCCGCGTTGTACAGTTAGGTTCGGTAAAACACTATCAGCTGGCTATGTGCGTCTGTTCGGAAATAACCGGTATAGACCCCGTTGCTCACCATTGTGAGACGAAGGGTATTCGAGTACTTAGTATTTCGAATAGTTGTTTCCTATTATACAGTCCCATAGCCTAGCGGTTAGCATGCCTGCCTCTTGCACAGGGGTCCCGGGTTCGATCCTGGCTGTTGGAGGTTTGTACGTTCTATGAAGGTGCGCGTTCATATGCACTTTATTCGTATATATATATATATATATATATATATATATATATATATATATTCGTTTCTTACGATAACGAGGTAACACTGGGAGCAGACAAAGAAAGCGTCATTCACTCACACTTGCACTTCAGGTGTTATCCTGCACCGTGACCACAGCCACCTATCCACAGCTATGTATCTCTCCTTGCATGTTCAAACCCTGCTAGCTCAAAGGGCCTTTCACTCCATCCTTCCACCTCCTCCTTGGTTTACTGACATGTATACCTTCTTAGTCGACCTCTCTTCACTCATCCTCTCCACTTGTCCATACCATTTCAGCACATATTCTCCAGCTCTCCCATACACATTCCTCTTACTTTCACCACTTTTTCATACACTATCATTTCTTATTCGATCAACCCTCCTCAAATCCCACATTGTCCTCAGACGTAACATTTCCAACACATCTAGTCTGTTCTGCATATATTTGCTAGGTCCAACGCCCGGCATCTCCACAAAACTTCGGGATTACTTCGTTAAACATACCTATACTTGCCCTCACAGACAGTGACCTCTCTTTCCACGCATTCCTCAGTGCGCCCAGAACCTTCGTCCCCTCAAACATCCTTTGACTCACTTCAGCTCCAATGGTACCATTCGTTGCAATGTCCACTTCCTGGTACTTAAAAACTCCACTTTTCCCAAGTTCTCTCCGTTAAAACTCACACTCCAACCAATCTGTTTGTATTCGCTGCTAAATTTGATAACCTTGTTATCATTTACATTTACTATCACACACACTCCCAAACTCAGACACTACCTTTTGTAACTTTCCTTCTCGACTTTGCCGCCAGCTTGATGTCATATATGTACGCTGATCTGTGCCGCTTTCGACTGTCAGTTCTTTCTGGAATGTGGGAGCTTGTAAGTCAACGTGAGCAAACAGAAGCTACGTCACACACTTCTTTAAAACCAACAATGAACTCATCAAAATGATAAACAGAGGATATGTACATCTAGGATTTAGCTGGAGAATTACTGACGACCCACCCTCAGTCATTACTATCTGGTAGGTCATACTGACTCCCTGTAACACACTGGGTAGGTGGGGTGCATACACCATCGACCTGGATGCAACTGCAGAAATCTGCTTGACACAGTCGTCACCACTGCTCATACTATTCTGGACTTGCTCTCTTTGTTCTAAGACTTGTTTCACCTGAAGCAGCTGTCCAGCTCTGGTTGGAGTACACATCTTACTTCCTCACCAGCGCGCTGGCCAAGGGTTCCTGTAGATTGGCTGGCTTGGCCTGTTTGACCTGCACCTTCAGACCCGCCCTGACTAGGGCGTCAGTGAACTGGTTCCGTATGAATACAAAAACAGTCCTGACTGAGAGGTCGAGTTCCACTTCGTCTGTAATTTGCTCTCGACCTTGTGTATGGAAGACATCGTTGTAGTACGAGTTGCATGATCTCGGCAGCTCGCTGTCCAAGGTCCTTGGAGAAGTGCCAGCCTCTTCATAAACTTTAATCAGCTGTGCGATGCAATCTTCCAGTGGTCAGGTGTTTGCTTCTACCAGTGGGTTGAGCTAGGCAACATGTGCCTCCTACGAGGTCGTTCTACTTAGCTTCTGCCACATACTGGATCTCTTCTGCTTCTCTTGGTACAGGAACTTCCTGGCGAACAGGTTCGCTTATACAGATTTGATTACTGTTGTCCCATCTTCCATCTTGAGTTCGAGCCCTCACTATCCCTCATAATCCACATATATCTCTCCGTCTCTCAGCACTGGCCTCAGCCCACCCACCCACCCACCCAGCACCTGCTCCAGTAAGTGGTGCATAAAACTGTGCATCTCACACTCGTGCTTTGGACCACCCGTTCCTTTTGTTCCTTTTTCACGTGTTCAGCTCTGAGCGTTCATCCTGCTGGTCGAATGTCTCTTTACATCAGTCCTGCCACACTGTTCATGTCGCTTGTACCTTCGATCCTTGCCAGTCCAGCTGCTATGTGGTCTGGTCAGCCTCTCTCTCTCCCTCCATGCACTAAATGAAAGAACCTGAACTTGAACTTCAATGATTTGGTAAATAGCGGATATGTACAATTGCAGTCCAACTGTGAAATTACTAACAGGCTCATCGAAAATCATATCACTGTCTGCAGGGTTACACTGGCTGCTTGTGGCACTACAGTGAGTAGGTGAAGCCCACATACTTCAACCGTGGATCTAGCAACAGAACTCTATGCGACACACTTGTCAGCCCTTAGGATGTAGCGGCATAAGTGCTCACACACAACCTGACACACTCATTGTGGATAAATGCTCACACAGCCTGACATACAGTAGATACAGAGCTGAGCATTTCCACCTGTTTACCCCTTTCTGGACACTCCCTCTTCCATCATATAACATGATGCAATACTTGAATATCATAACGTCCAGGGCAAGTGGCACCAAACTAGTGACACGGTGGATCATACCACACGCTACCACTAGTACTGTGTGAGAGGGAGGGCCGTAGGTGGTTAAAGTCATGTGTTGTGCTTAGGTCTAAAGCCAGGCTGGTTTAGAGTGGGGTACTCCGGTTGGATCTGTTGAGGATCAGTTTTCTTTTTTCAGGTGTTTGGATACTGGTAATAGCAGTGAGGTAGGGCGGTGGGAGGAAAGGGGGGAGGCGGGTGATTTGGAGAGTATCAGGACTAATATTATGTTGGCAAGTTTCCCTATGTTTACGATTTTGTTGTGCCTCTAAGAATGACTAGAGATGTCTATAAGTGTTTGAATTGGAATTGGGCCGAAGTGTTTATATTTTGTCAAGGTCTATTGTTGTGGAATTCGTTAGTGTTTTAATAAAGTTTTGAATGTCAGTGAGTGTGAGGGGATGCTTCAGCAGTTGTGTGAGCGTGGATTTTGTGCAAGTTTTTCATGGCTGTCCTGTTCAGGGGCGTGCATAATTTGTGGCTCATTTCTGAGGTGTTTAATGAGCATGTTTGTTTTTTTGGAGTGTGAAGATATGTCTGGGTTAAAAGAGCTTCATGTGTGTGTGGGGGGGTCGGGGGTTGTGTGGGAGCTGGGAATGTTCTTTACCGTTCGCTAGAGTTGGTTGCCATTGATCTCCGAGGTTCTCTGTGTCAAGGGAGGTGTGATAGTTCGCTGTTTGTGTTCGTGTTCGTGTGTGTGTGTGTGTGTGTGTGTGTGTGTGTGTGTTGTTTAGAGTTTATATCTGTTTTACGATGTCTGCGAATTGTGAGTAGTTTTGCCCGAACCAATTTGTTTTATGAAGTCTGCGACTGACGAGGAGAATTTTGGTTGTAATGTTCTTTGTCAATGTGTCTCAGTTTATTAGTTTGGGTGATAGTGTTCTCTGCCTCCTTGTGTCTCATTATGGTCGTGTCCAGTAATTATTAGCAGCCTGAGCTTAATTACTCTAATTTGTGTGTATTTGGTAATTTGTAAGTTTTTCATAACATGTGATATTCCTTTTTTTTTTTTTCATAAAACTGGTTGAGTGGGTTTTTTGAGTGGTATTTTTTGTTATTTCAAAAATGTTTTTAGTATTTTTGATTCTGTGTGGTATTTTTTCGTATCTTTTTTTCATGTTATGGTATTTTGATTTTCTGTTCCATGGTACTTGGTAGTAATGATCTTAATAGGGTATACTGTAGTTATGATAAATTACGATAGCTTGCGGTGCATTCAGGTAATGAAGTAGTTTTGTAGGTATTTTGGGATGGTTGAATGTAGTAGTGTGATGCAGTTTGTCGTGATTTTCCGATTTCCGATAACGTGTGAGTCACTTTTGGCGGTGTGCAATAGTGGTGTGATGTCCAGTGCTTGTGTGGACTACTTTGTGGTAGTGGAGTGATGTCCACTGCTAGTGTGGACTACTTTGTGGTAGTGGAGTGATGTCCAGTGCTAGTGTGGACTACTTTGTGGTAGTGGAGTGATGTCCACTGCTAGTGTGGACTACTTTGTGGTAGTGGAGTGATGTCCAGTACTAGTGTGGACTACTTTGTGGTAGTGGTGTGATGTCCAGTGCTAGTGTGGACTACTTTGTGGTAGTGGAGTGATGTCTAGTGCTTGTGTGGACTACTTTGTGGTAGTGGAGTGATGTCCAGTGCTGGTGTGGACTACTTTGCGGTAGTGGAGTGATGTCCAGTGCTATTGTGGACTACTTTGTGGTAGTTCCCGCCACTGTGGAGTAGTTCCAGTAGTTTGTATTACAACGTTGTCATTACGAGGTCGTTTCCCTTGTTCCCATCTAGGACTGTCTGTGAGACTATGATATGGTCTGCTAGTCTGTGTCTAATCTATGACAAGTTGTGTTTTGTTAATTCTTCGGTGTCTTTCACAATATATGGTCAGTTGTAGATTGGGACTGTTTACGGTAGTTTACGTTAGATGATGGAAGTCTTTTTTCCTCCTATGGTTTCTGGTAGCCTGTGGTTGTGATAGTAGTTCAGTTGTTTGTGGTGGTCGCCCCTTATTTACTCAAGAGCTCCTGGTTCGAGCGGGCACTGTATACAACACCTCTAACACCTCCCCTACACTCACCCTCCTCCAGCACTCAACAAGGCGCCATCTGGCAGGAACCTGCCTACCTCCCTCTCCTGTTCTGCCTCTACACGGCCGTCATTAGCACCCCTCACGCTCCCTCCCTCCGTGCACCCCCCTCACACTCCCTCCCTCCGTGGTCCGCCCTCACACTCCCTTCCTCCGTGCACCCCTCACACTCCCTCCCTCCGTGCACCCCTCACACTCCCTCCCTCCGTGCACCCCTCACACTCCCTCCCTCCGTGGTCCGCCCTCACACTCCCTCCCTCCGTGCACCCCTCACACTCCCTCCCTCCGTGCACCCCTCACACTCCCTCCCTCCGTGGCCCGCCCTCACACTCCCTTCCTCCGTGCACCCCCCTCACACTCCCTCCCTCCGTGGTCCGCCCTCACACTCCTTCCCTCCGTGCACCCCTCACACTCCCTCCCTCCGTGCACCCCCCTCACACTCCCTCCCTCCGTGCACCCCCCTCACACTCTCTCCCTCCGTGCACCCCTCACACTCCCTCCCTCCGTGGACCGCCCTCACACTCCCTCCCTCCGTGCACCCCTCACACTCCCTCCCTCCGTGGTCCCCTCACACTCCCTCCCTCCGTGCACCCCTCACACTCCCTCCCTCCGTGCACCCCTCACACTCCCTCCCTCCGTGCACCCCTCACACTCCCTCCCTCCGTGGTCCGCCCTCACACTCCCTCCCTCCGTGCACCCCTCACACTCCCTCCCTCCGTGGTCCGCCCTCACACTCCCTCCCTCCGTGCACCCCTCACACTCCCTCCCTCCGTGCACCCCTCACACTCCCTCCCTCCGTGCACCCCTCACACTCCCTCCCTCCGTGTACCCCTCACACTCCCTCCCTCCGTGGTCCGCCCTCACACTCCCTCCCTCCGTGCACCCCTCACACTCCCTCCCTCCGTGGTCCGCCCTCACACTCCCTCCCTCCGTGCACCCCTCACACTCCCTCCCTCCGTGGCACGCCCTCACACTCCTTCCCTCCGTGCACCCCTCACACTCCCTCCCTCCGTGCACCCCTCACACTCCCTCCCTCCGTGCACCCCTCACACTCCCTCCCTCCGTGGTCCGCCCTCACACTCCCTCCCTCCGTGCACCCCTCACACTCCCTCCCTCCGTGGTCCGCCCTCACACTCCCTCCCTCCGTGGCCTGCCCTCCTCCACACCATCCATCATTCTTACCCCGGTGTAATTAACAGGTCGAGGCTCCTGGTTCTGGAGCACAGCAGTACGACCATTGGGTACAACGACCTTCGATCTCGATGGTACGACTTTTGAACTCGACTTGACGACCCTCCTGTACGATGGCGTGACCTCTGACCTGACTCATCTCGCTTATTGTCGTCCGTTCCTTGTAACGGACGAAGCTGACCTCTGTATACATTCCACTCACACAAAATCCCATATAGGTGGGTGTAGATTCCCGTGTATCTCGACAGTGGGTTCAGAACGTATGCACAAAGTCGCGTTTGTTAATTACTATAGAGCAGGCGTAGCTGAGGCGGGGGAACACAGTGCGACATGGACCAGCGACCCCAGGTCAGTACAGGTCATATGACATGGGTCATTTTTATCGTATAGGGGGATGGTGTGACGACCCACATCTAGCCATGCTGCAGTTGTCATGTATCGCTTCCTTTACCGGTGGAGAGACAGTGGATCACACTGACCTTTACTCCGACCATCTATTTTCGCTTACGTCTCAGATATGATGCTAGTTCATCGTAACTCCCGTCGGATCCTCACTACGTCTCGGGCCTTACAATCATGGTCAACGTCGTATCTCTATTGCTGTATCATCGTGATCTCAGCTCCCACACACACACACACACACACACACACACACACACAGGATGGAGTATGAACACACACCTTTCAGTTCATCCATACACGTCCCTCACCCACATCCACTGCGCTAGAGGGAAACATGGCCATCCACACCTATACAAACGTATCTTATTGTCTACTATACACATTAAGTTGCTTGCTATTTGTCTGCTTTACACACTAAGTATCAACTTGCTTTGTCACTTTATATGCCAGGAAGCCTCTTACTTGTTCACTTTACAAGTTAAGAAGCTTCTTACTTTACGCACTTAACAGATCCGTCAAGTTGAACCTGGCCCGCCCCTGTCTTAAGGCCCTCACCAACACTGGCTTACAATTGCTCCTGGACCAGAAGCCTACTACATCGCTGCCTTTATCATATACATCCACACAGTGGCGAAGATCCTCCCCTCTTCCATCATTTTTCCTTGCGCGCAGCAGCAGCCTCCTCCGTGACGCGCCAGACAGGTGGGGCAGCTGGTAAGGTGGTATAGCCAGGTGGGGTGTACCAAGCCTCCACACACACACACGCACACACACTGGGCCTCAGGCAGCGCCTGCTCCAGGGAGGGAAGCTAAGGTGGGAGGTGTGTGTGGGTCTTCGTGGTCACGCACACACACACACCCTCACTGATCCTTGACCAGTATGCGAATTTCGGATCGTAAATGACGTGTGTGATGTAGACAACAGTCGTGTAAATGACGTGGTGTAAACGAAGTTTGTAAATAAGTGGAATGTTTTACTGACGTTAACAACATCGGGTCATACTAAAGGTTATGAAGAACGACTGTGGTACAGTAGGTGCCAGTCTGTGGTGCAGTGGGCAGCAGTCTGTGGTACAGTGGGCGGCAGTCTGCGGTACGGTGGGTGCCAGGCTGTGATACAGTGGGTGCCAGTGTGTGGTACAGTGAGTGCCAGTCTGTGGTACACTGGGTGCCAGTCTGTGGTACAGTGAGTGCCACCCTGTGGTACAGTGCGTGCCATTCTGTGGTACAGTGGGTGCCAGTGTGTGGTACAGTGGGTGCCAGTCTGTGGTACAGTGGTTGCCAGTCTGTGATACAGTGGGTACCAGTCTGTGGTACAGTGGGTGCCAGTCTGTGGCACAGTGAGTGCCAGTCTGTGGTACAGTGGGTGCCAGTCTGTGGTACAGTGAGTGCCACTCTGTGGTACAGTGAGTGCTAGTCTGTGGTACAGTGGGTGTCAGTGTGTGGTACAGTGGGTGCCAGTCTGTGGTACAGTGGGTGCCAGTCTGTGGTACAGTGGGTGCCAATCTGTGGTACAGTGGGTGCCAGTCTGTGGTACAGTGGGTGCCAGTCTGTGATACAGTGGGTGCCAGTGTGTGGTACAGTGAGTGCCAGTCTGTGGTACAGTGGGTGCCAGTCTGTGGTACAGTGGGTGCCAGTCTGTGATACAGTGGGTGCCAGTCTGTGGTACAGTGAGTGCCACTCTGTGGTACAGTGAGTGTCAGTGTGTGGTACAGTGGGTGCCAGTGTGTGGTACAGTGGGTGCCAGTGTGTGGTACAGTGAGTGCCAGTGTGTGGTACAGTGAGTGCCAGTGTGTGGTACAGTGAGTGCCAGTCTGTGGTACAGTGGGTGCCAGTCTGTGGTACAGTGAGTACCAGTCTGTGGTACAGTGGTTGCCAGTCTGTGGTACAGTGGGTGCCAGTCTGTGGTACAGTGAGTACCAGTCTGTGGCACAGTGGGTGCCAATCTGTGGTACAGTGGGTGCCAATCTGTGGTACAGTGGGTGCCAGTCTGTGGTACAGTGAGTGCCAGTCTGTGGTACAGTGGGCGGCAGTCTGTGGCACAGTCGGTGCCAGGCTGTAGTGCAGTGGGTGGCAGTCTGTGGTACAGTAGGCGGTAATCTGTGGTACAGTGAGTGCCAGTCTGTGGTACAGTAGGCGGTAATCTGTAGTACATTGGGTGCCAGTCTGTGGTATAGTAGGCGGTAATCTGTGGTACAGTGGGTGCCAGTCTGTGGTACAGTGGGTGCCAGTCTGTGGTACAGTGGGCGGCAGTCTGTGGTACAGTGGATGCCAGTCTGTGGTATAGTAGGCAGTAATCTGTGGTACAGTGGGTGCCAGTCTGTGGTACAGTGGGTGCCAGTCTGTGGTACAGTGGGCGGCAGTCTGTGGTACAGTGGGTGCCAGTCTGTGGTACAGTGGGCGGCAGTCTGTGGCACAGTCGGTGCCAGGCTGTAGTGCAGTGGGTGGCATTCTGTGGTACAGTAGGCGGTAATCTGTGGTACAGTGAGTGCCAGTCTGTGGTACAGTAGGCGGTAATCTGTGGTACATTGGGTGCCAGTCTGTGGTATAGTAGGCGGTAATCTGTGGTACAGTGGGTGCCAGTCTGTGGTACAGTGGGCGGCAGTCTGTGGTACAGTGGATGCCAGTCTGTGGTACAGTAGGCGGTAATCTGTGGTACAGTGAGTGCCAGTCTGTGGTACAGTAGGCGGTAATCTGTGGTACATTGGGTGCCAGTCTGTGGTACAGTGGGAGGCAGTCTGTGATACAGTGCATGGCAGTCCATGCAGAATTTGGTACAGCATGTGCCAGTCTGTGGTACAGTGGGTGGCAACCGTGTGTGGTACAGTGGGAGGCAGTGTGTGCAGTATACCACTGTGTGGTACAGTGGGAGGCAGTGTGTGCAGAACACCAGTGTGTGGTACAGTGGGAGGCAGTGTGTGCAGAACACCACTTGTGTGGTACAGTGGGAGGCATTGTGTGCAGAACACCAGTGTGTGGTACAGTGGGAGGCAGTGTGTGCAGAACACCACTGTGTGGTACAGTGGGAGGCAGTGTGTGCAGAACACCACTGTGTGGTACAGTTCGAGGCAGTGTGTACAGAACACCACTGTGTGGTACAGTGGGAGGCAGTGTGTGCAGAACACCACTGTGTGGTACAGTGGGAGGCAGTGTGTGCAGAACACAGTGTGTGGTACAGTGGGAGGCAGTGTGTGCAGAACACAGTGTGTGGTACAGTGGGAGGCAGTGTGTGCAGAACACCACCTGATATAACATTCTGGACCTGATGAACAGGTTATGTGATGGTCTTACACCACCACCACCATGAACTGTAGGCATAAGATGGTGTCAGCTTGTTGCCATACAAGACAGACCCTCCCATCTCCGGGCCCAGTCGTGACTCACATGAACATCACTTCACGTGTGGCCAAACATGAACATCACTTCACGTGTGGCCAAACATGAACATCACTTCACGTGTGGCCAAGCATGAACATCACTTCACGTGTGGCCAAACACGAACCTCACTTCACGTGTGGCCAGGCATGAACATCACTTCACGTGTGGCCAAACATGAACATCACTTCACGTGTGGCCAAACATGAACATCACTTCACGTGTGGCCAAACATGAACGTCACTTCACGTGTGGCCAAACATGAACATCACTTCATGTGTGGCCAAACATGAACATCACTTCACGTGTGGCCAAACATGAACATCACTTCACGTGTGGCCAAACATCTCAGACGACTCACGCGTTCGTCTCTCACATCAAAAGATTTCGCTGAACTTCGTGAATAAATAGTTCCATGATTGTTACTATACACACTCTGGGAACTTAGTGTGATCTGTGTGTATCAGAAGTACAGTAAACCTCAGCATGTGACCACATCTTCAGTTGGTTGGTTGACCAGCTGATGGATCAATACGAATTAAGCCGATTACTCTGTGGGTTAATGCGTCTACTCCACGATAGACCAACCTAATATAACCTAATCTAACCTGGATTGATTTCGTAGTGATATCTTTAGGTAGTTGAAGCAGGCCAGCGCATTTAACAACCTCTGACGCGGTAATGATCAGGGAGGACTAATTATGTCTTAATGACGTAATAAGACGGATTTGAGAGGCGGACATAACAAGACAGATTAAAGTGACATAAAGATGCATTACGCATAATATGATTGAGTTATGAGGAATGTTAATGTTTCATACGCATCAACGCTACTTCGAGAGGGATATATATATATATATATATATATATATATATATATATATATATATATATATATATATATATATATATATATATATATATATATATTGTATAGGAAATGGACCTCTGTGGTGTGCTGGTTAGCGTTCCTGACCGTGACGCATTCACGGGGTGGCCGGGGCCAAGCGCACAGGTTCGAATCCTGGTTGCGGCAGTCGGTCCACAGTCAACCCAGCCGTGCATCCTTTTTTAGGAGTTGGTAGATAAAACTGGTACTTGACTGAGGCTAATATATATATATATATATATATATATATATATATATATATATATATATATATATATATATATATATATATATATATATATGGAAATGAGATGTTTGAGGACAATGTGTGGTGTGAGGTGGTTTGATCGAGTAAGTAACGTAAGGGTAAGAGAGATGTGTGGAAATAAAAAGAGCGTGGTTGAGAGAGCAGAGGAGGGTGTTTTGAAGTGGTTTGGGCACATGGAGAGAATGAGTTAGGAACGATTGACCAAGAGGATATATGTGTCGGAGGTGGAGGGAACGAGGAGAAGAGGGAGACCAAATTGGAGGTGGAAAGATGGAGTGAAAAAGATTTTGTGTGATCGGGGCCTGAACATGCAGGAGGGTGAAAGGAGGGCAAGGAATAGAGTGAATTGGATCGATGTGGTATACCGGGGTTGACGTGCTGTCAGTGGATTGAATCAAGGCATGTGAAGCGTCTGGGGTAAACCATGGAAAGCTGTGTAGGTATGTATATTTGCGTGTGTGGAGGTGTATGTATATACATGTGTATGGGGGTGGGTTGGGCCATTTCTTTCGTCTGTTTCCTTGCGCTACCTCGCAAACGCGGGAGACAGCGACAAAGCAAAAAAAAAAAAAAAAAAAAAAAAATATATATATATATATATATATATATATATATATATATATATATATATATAGATATATATATGATGATCACACTTGTCCGTGATGGTAGTATGAAGGTGAAATCGCACTTGAGTGGGAGTTCATACAATTTTATTTAACGTAATTTTTCTACACATGTGGCACGACATGTTTCGTGGAGACAATCCACCTCATCAGGTGCCAGTACTTTACAAAGTTATTTAAATCCCAACACTACACTTGATTCCCGCCGTCCAATACCAGTCTATATTGACCAAGTACTGTCCGCTTTGTATGGTCGTAACCATTGTAAGGGAGAGTAATTAAAGAGGGTCAGGTGGCGTGGGTTGACCTGGGTAGCTGGGTGTGTCTTGAACAACTTTTTGTATGTTTTCGTGTTTGGTCAATTCTATCATAATAATTTGGTTAATGCTAGGATGAGCTTTAGAATCGCCTGGGGGCAAATTAAAGTTCTTAGTATCAGCAATTAAGACAGATTCAATGACGTTGCGTGTGGCATAATCAGCAGAGAGATATAAAATTAAGGGGTATTCGAGATCTATGGGAGTGATCATTTTCATGATTTTGTGGTCATCCCTTCCAAGAGGTGTTATTGGCACGGAGGAATATGGCTTCTGACACTGAGGGATATGGCTGCTGACACTGAGGGATATGGCTTCTGACACGGAGGGATATGGGTGCTGACACGGAGGGATATGGTGCTGACACTGAGGGATATGGATGCTGACACTGAGGGATATGGCTTCTGACACGGAGGGATATGGCTGCTGACACTGAGGGATATGGCTTCTGACACGGAGGGATATGGCTGCTGACACTGAGGGATATGGCTGCTGAGACTGAGGGATATGGCTTCTGACACTGCGGGATATGGCTGCTGACACATGGATATGGCTTCTGACACCGAGGTATATGGCTGCTGACACTGCGGGATATGGCTGCTGACACTGAGGGATATGGCTGCTGACACGGAGTAAGATGCTGGAGGGTTGATTTCAAAGTGTGAGAAGAAGAGAAAGGAATGTTAGTTAGTATGTTAGAAGTGTGAGTAATGTCCTACATAAATATGTCTTGATCAGGAACACGAGCGTGTCTGGCATCTGAAATATATTGTCCTAAAGATTTAACATCTGTCATTAGGGAACCAAGATCACTTTTTCTATTGTTAAGACAATGGGATGTAATGCTAATTAGGGACTTTGGTGATCTGGGATGCAATGCATATTAGGGACTGGGGTGGTCTGGGATACAATGCATATTAGGGACTGTGGTGGTCTGGGATGCAGTGCGTATTAGGGACTGGGGTGGTTAGACACCGAGGTCTAGATGTACTATGAAGTCTTGAGAAGAGGGAAGAACTCTGCCTGTGTGTAGGAACTACTTCGAAAAATGTGTTGTAGTTGTTGTTGTTGTTGTGGTTGTGGTTGTTGTTGTTGTTGTTGTTGTTGTTGTGCACGTTCATAAAGCCGGGTTCTCTTCACTTCCTTCAAAATTCGTAAATACGTCTCCTTGTCTCTTATTTTCCCTTATCGTAATCCTCTCTGTATTTCAACTAAGGTCCTACCTTGATGTGGGCTTTTGTGTGTTACTGGAGCCTCCAACATTAAAAAGCCAGTGCCTCGCTGTATTACCGATGTTCCATAGTAAATAAACGCCCGATTTATCAGTAAATAAATTATCTAAGCTGTGGACATTCGGAAATACTCTGTTATCACTGTCTTGTCTAAGTATTTAAGTGCATTATTAGGACTGAGATAAGTGTAATAAATCTATAAAGTAAATCTTCTAAGTAGAAGTCATGCCTTTCGTCTCTGTTGATAAAACCATTGAAGGAGTTGTACATCACCTGGTGTTCTGGCGTTCATGGGTTTGTCGTGTGTCTGGGGTTGCTGGTTTAGCTGTAGGAGGTTCGGATCCTTTTGCTCGCTGCCAGGACTTCATTCCTTGCAAGGATGACGAAGGAACCTGTGCGGTGCCAGCCAGACACCATCCGCGTTCCACATCTGAGCTCTGCCTGAGTTTGCTGGTCCGCAAGTACTGGAGCGAGTGAGGGCTCTCTCTCTCTCTCTCTCTCTCTCTCTCTCTCTCTCTCTCTCTCTCAAGATGCCTAGCGAGATGGTATGACTTATCACTTGGTCAGATCTGCGTCGCTTCCTCTTATCTTCATCCTACCTTGCCTCCTCACCCACACTTCTGTCCCGGTAGAGTCTCTTCCATAGTGTTGTCTGTCTGGCTTGATCTTCGGCCGAGGGTTCTCGAAAAGCCGAGGACTCACCATCTCACAACACGAGAAGAAGCTAATGCTGCTTATTGTAGTCTCTCTACACACCCAGTGATGTGAGAAACTTAACCTTTTCCTCACGTATAACTCTTGATGGTTTACACTAACGAAAACCAGGTTGTAAATGAAGTGACGACGTCATCGTCGACACGAGACTGTAGCGTTCTGCACACAGAGACGAGGTCCATCATCTGGGCAGTGAAGACTTCCGCGCTTTGAGGCTCCTGCAGCTGACGCTGGCGCAGCAGAAGCAACAGGTGGCGCGGCTTTCAGCTGTGGCTCGTGCATGACCCGTGTGTTTGTGTCGCATGACCTAAGCAGAGACCAGCACCCCAAAGTAGCACAGTTCCTCGAGGCCGTGGCTCGTTGTTGTATACCCAGGAGGTGGCAGGCGGTGTCTCAGGGAGGGAATAGTTGACCGCTCGACACTGGAATGATGGATGACCTGGAGTTATAGACACTGTGTTGTTTGCGCGATGCTGGACGGGTATGAATGATCTCACGACTGGAAGCTGTGTTGAGGTTAATCACAATCCAGAAGAAACCGAGACAAAAATGAGAGTTGTTGTAGGTAAATAGATCCCGAAGAGTATGATGTTGAAGTTGTGGACTCAAGTCAATGGGACAACAGTGCTGCTGCTCCTGCGCCGTCAGGTGAGTGTTGGTGTACTGTACAGGGAGGGAGTTGTGCATTCGTGGGCTCCCATCTCTATCATACAACTATCATACAACATTTTTTAAACATCTGTATGTTGCCTACAGTCTCATAACTCAGTTTATTCCATTCGTCTAATATTCTCGTAATATGAAAGTATTTTTTATCATCTTTCTTAACAAGTGTCTTGCTTGATATCATATTCTGGCATCTGGTTTTTCTGTCCTCGCTACTTTCGTAGATCCTCGTAGGTCGTCATAATGGTTAACAAACTCAGTTGTTACGATCAGGTTACCCCTTGCTATTTCATCATCCGAGGTGGACAAATTTAAGACCTCTAACCTCCCACCTTACCTCAGCTCTCTTGATTTTGGTTCAGCAGTTGTTGCTCTCCTTTGGACCTTCTCCATTAGCTCTTTGCTTCTGTAGGTGTGACGACCAAACTTGACACGTATATCTTAGTTTTGGTCTAATGTTAAATGTGAACAGTTGGCTGAATACTCCTTAATTCGTTCCCTTAGTTGCAGTTCTAATACCTGTCAACAGACAATTTGTCTCCTACGTTATTGCTCTAAGCTTGGGATTCTGGCGATAGAGTGTCGATAATGTCAACTCATGTCTCTCTCACACACATACTCTTGCAACCTATTTCCTGCTAAATGATACATTGATCATCGCCTTCATTTTTCCTCTGTCTTACCCAAGTTGTTTACAACGTATCAGACCAACTTTGGAGTTTGATTAGGTCCCCTTGTAAGTTGATGCAGTCCTCCTCGCTTTTCACTTCCCTCGTGACATCGGCATTACTAGCAAACATATTCATGTATGGTTCAAGGCTTTTGGCTTGTCATTCACATAGATCAAGAAGAGCACTGGCCCCAGAACAGAGCCTGGGGCACGCCCTTGGTGATCTTCTTGATTTCGAGAAGGCTCTTTGGACAGAAGTCCTTTGTTTCCTTCCAATAAGAAGATCTTTTATCTATCGCAAGAGCCTGAACCGTAGCTGTGCATGGAGAGCCAGCTTTTTACCACCTCCTGTGTGGGACAGTGTCAAATGCTTTCTAACGGTCCAGATATAGACAATCCAACCAGCTTATTTTTTATTTTGTCTACAAAGGAACTCTTGTAGAAATTAAAGGGGCTTTTTACACATGACTTCCATTTCCTGGAATCAAAATGCACTTTACAGCCAGTTTTACTTAGGTCTGCCATGCGCTTACGTTATGAGTTCACACGTACACATTCCATTTATGTATAACGAAAGTTATGAACATGATTTAATCTTACACAGTAAGACTCCATATGCTTAAGGAACGTAATTCACCATACACTTGACACAGTGAGGGTGTATACGGTCTTAAAATAAATGTGTGTGTGTGTGTGTGTGTGTGTGTGTGTGTGTGTGTGTGTGTGTGTGTGTGTTTTAAGACTGAAACATTTCGGGTGAATTTAGTTACTAATTTCGGTGGGAAGATGTAGCTTAATGTGAACGGCCTTAATGACCCCTGGTAGCCCAACCAATCACATGAAATTACAACTTATACAACGAAGGACTGAATAACGTTGCCACGTCAGCTGTGAACTTGAGTTGTCCTACGACTGTATAGGACATAAATCTATGCTATATATTCAACACACGAGAACACAAATATATTGCCAAACGAACAGCACCTCTCTTACGATGGGCATAATGCATTGAATTGTTTGTTCTGTCTTGACCAGTGCACTACTACTACTACTACTACTACTACTACTACTACTACTACTACTACTACTACTACTACTACTACTCGTGCTACTACTACTACTACTACTACTCGTGCTACTACTACTACTACTACTACTACTACTGCTACTACTACTACTACTACTACTACTACTACTAGTACTACCACTAATACTACCACTACTACTACTACTACTACTACTACTACTACTACTACTACTACTACTACTACTACTACTACTACTACTATTACTACTACTACTACTATTACTACTACTACTACTACTATTACTACTACTACTACCATTACTATTACTACTACTACTACTACTACTACTATTACTTTTACTACTACTACTATTACTTTTACTACTACTACTACTACTACTATTACTATTGATAATGATAACAATAACAATAGTAAACAGGGATACAAAGTAAAGCAAACACCAACAGACCAGTTGATTCTTCCGAGGCAGCTTGTGATAGTAGTGGATGAGAGAAGATCTAATCAGATAATTGTGCTAAAGGTAGCAAAACAAACATATACCCTTAGGCGAAATACATATAAACGATGTATATAACCCCGGGTATGCAAATGATATCAGTCATGGATACGAAAAGAAACATTTGTTAAGTCTATTCTTACACTATTCTGTGGCGTTGCTTTCAAATATTCCTTTTGGGAAATCGTCCCATGTATTAACAATCATCTCGAAGAGAAAATACTTTGTTGCATTCAAAGTTGACGTTTGCCCACAATTTCGTATCCATTTTGTGAATCAATTCAGTCAAATCTAATCTTCGTTAATTGCCTAGATCCTAAGTCATTGCCTAAGTCTTTGATAGATTTAATTTCTTGCAGCAAAGCACTTTATAAACTTTAGTTTAATCTGTCTTGTTGGCCATCAGAGAATTTGTGTCTCATTCCTGTGGTCATCTCGGTGGCTGGCTTGTGGATACCCTCTCTCCATTCCGCCCGTCCCTTTTCAAACAAGGGGACCAAAAGTGAACACACTATTCAAAGTAGGAACGAATCTGTTGACTGTTAAGAGGTGAGGACTTCCTTCTTAGATTTTAATTTGATTCCTTAACTCTGACTCCAAAGGTTTTCTCGCCTGTTTTTGTCGCTCTTCTGCATTGTCTTCTTGGCTTTAGATCCTCAGAGATTATGACATAGTGGTCTGCTTCCACCTTCACCTTTTGTGACTCAGTAGGAGTCATACTCTAGCTTGCCTTCTCGTTTTAAGAGACGATGTCTTAACCTTTGTTCTTGACGATACTGAAGTTCATTTGCTCATCGTGAGCCTAGGCCATTAATCTGGCAATGCCAGTTTGAGGCAGGAAGCCTACAGTTTCTGTGGTATATTCATTTCCCACCTCAGTAAGGTCGGCGAATTTTGATACTACAACGTAGCCCGTTACTAATGCTGCTGATGCGTATGAGAAACTGAACCGGTTTCAAGAATGGTCCTTGCGGCACGCCACTTGCTACATCTAACGAGTCTCAGACTGGGTCACTCCACCAGTTTCCTAGTCACCAAAATACAACTCCATCTGTAGCACACGACTTGATTTGTTCTTATTTCATGACTTTATTTCATGACTTTATTTCATGACTTTCTGAATATGTAGATATAGGACGTCAACTGCACAGTTGAAAACCATAATAAGAATTATTAATAAAATAGTGATACGCCGAACAGCAATATTGATAATGATAATATTTTTGATAATAATGATAATGTTAATTATAATAGTAATTCTGATGATTATTATAACAATAGTGATAATAGTAATAGTAATAATGTTAATAATAGTAGTAGTAATAATAATAATAATAATAATAATAATAATAATAATGATAATAATAATAATAATAATGATAATAATAATAATAATGATAATAATGATAATAGTAATAATAATATTAATAATAATGATAATGATAATAACAATGATAATAAAAATACTGATAATAATAATGATGATGATAATAAGATAATGATAACAGCAATAATGATAACAATGATAATGAAATAATGGTGAAATGACGACGATGATGGTAATTATAATAATGATAATTAACGGCTTAGGCTGAAAATGTGGAGAGAAAAATACATGCAGCAATGAACAAAGTTTTATGAAAAGGAATTTTAACAACTTTTGTACAGACAGAAGGAGGAAGGAATGTTGGGGGTTTATTCTGTGATCAGCAGATTATTGAAATATTCCCAGTGGTATTCTTAAGTGTGGTGTGCACGAACGCTGATGAGTTCGATGTGATTATGGTACCGAACTGCGTCTCAGAGGCGAGGGATCCCTGGTGGCAGGAGGTGAGGGTGGCGACGCTGGCGACTTTGTTTCGTCTGGAATTGCCAGATGTGGTGCAAGTGATGGATGGAGAGTCGGGAGGCCCAGTGTGTTGAACGTCTCTTAACAGGTGTTGTGGCGGGAGCTAAAGATGATCTTGTATGCCCTTTTTTTGTGGCCATTCTTGAGACGTTACTCTTAGGAAGAGGAAAGGAGGAAGACCAGGCAATAGACGAAGAGGTAAACTTGGGGAAGAATGAAGGATATGTGGAGTCCAATGGTCTTGCGTCGACGAAACACACACACACACACACACACACACACACACACACACACACACACTACCTTAGAGGAGGATGAACAGGTTGGTGGACTGTGGACCGGCTGCCGCGACCAAGGTGTCGTGTGTGTGTGTGTGTGTGTGTGTGTGTGGACCAGATGAGGTGAGGCGACAGAGTATCGCTGGCAATGTGAGGCTCACACTACCTCCCTCCCCACCACCTGTCGTGACCACTCCACCCGCTCTCTCGCTGTTGGCTCAGGGGGACAATAATTCTACCAGTTGCCAGATGTCACCAGTCACCCGCAGCAGCAGCAGCAGCTCGAAGGTTTAACATCTAAACAGTCACTGGTATCATCAGTGTAAATGATAAAAGAGGTTTGACCTTTTAGAATACAAAGGAATCGCTAATATCGTCAGTATAAACGATAAAAGAGATCTAATGTCATAAGAATACAAAGGAATCACTGCTATCATCAGTATAAACGATGAAAGGGATTAGATATCTTAAAGTTACCGTCAGCACAAAAGATATATGAGATTTGATGTCTTAAACACCTATTGACGATGCTAGATTCACAGAATGTGATGAAACTATGTGTTTTTAAAGGGTCTGAACCTCCATGCTGCAGCTGGGTTGGCTTAGCCTTGTAGCGTCCAAGACGAACAGGATTATTACTCCCTCGTTTTTCGCTGACGACAGACCGGATATTTCGTCTTCCGCATGGAGGCACCTGAGTCACAGTCTCTCGGTGTATGAGTAAATGTGTTCTCATGGCTAGGGGTGTAAGATGAGTCTGGGGTAGCCATCAGCTGTGTGGCTAGGTCAAGCCAGCTTCCCAGTCATGAATGTTATGTAAAACGTTTTCTCACCGAACGGAGGCAGGAGGAGAGCAATAGGGACTCGTCATACGACTTAACGTATTTGAATAATGCAAGACGTATTACAGTGTTCTTGTCGAGTGTCAGAATGATGGAGGTGTGGAATTCGTGCAGATGGAGCGAGTGAATTGCTGACCCACCTCATTAAGGAGACCATGTATCGTGTGTGGCAGCTTCTGGTTTCTCATGTACCTCGCTCTTGTCTACACTGTACCAGGTGTGAATGGTGGCCTCCTGGCCTGTCGTGAGTGCAGTGCATGACAAACATAGTGTTTGACACAAGACAAACGCATTGCATGTTACTCACGACAGCTGTGCTTAACACATGACAGCACTGGGTAATGCGCAAGACACATGTGTATGATACATAGCCACACAGGACATATAGCGCATGACAAGAACGCATGATGAACATAACATCTTTTTCGTGCATAGGTACTGTCACCATTGTGTACACCCTCAACCACACTGTACATCCATTACCATTATGTACACTCATCAACACCAGGCAAAAAAAAGATTATATATATATATATATATATATATATATATATATATATATATATATATATATATATATATAGAGGGTGTTTTGAAATGGCTTGGGCACATGGAGAGAATGAGTGAGGAAAGATTGACCAAGAGGATATATGTGTCGGAGGTGGAGGGAACGAGGAGAAGTGGGAGACCAAATTGGAGGTGGAAAGATGGAGTGAAAAAGATTTTGAGTGATCGGGGCCTGAACATGCAGGAGGGTGAAAGGAGGGCAAGGAATAGAGTGAATTGGATCGATGTGGTATACCGGGTTTGACGTGCTGTCAGTGGATTGAATCAGGGCATGTGAAGCGTCTGGGGTAAACCATGGAAAGTTGTGTGGGGCCTGGATGTGGAAAGGGAGCTGTGGTTTCGGGCATTATTGCATGACAGCTAGAGACTGAGTGTGAACGAATGGGGCCTTTGTTGTCTTTTCCTAGCGCTACCTCGCACACATGAGGGGGGAGGGGGATGGTATTCCATGTGTGGCGAGGTGGCGATGGGAATGAATAAAGGCAGACAGTGTGAATTGTGTGCATGGGTATATATGTATGTGTCTGTGTGTATATATATATGTGTACATTGAGATGTATAGGTATGTATATTTGCGTGTGTGGACGTGTATGTATATACATGTGCATGGGGGTGGGTTGGGCCATTTCTTTCGTCTGTTTCCTTGCGCTACCTCGCAAACGCGGGAGACAGCGACAAAGCAAAATGATAATAATAATAATAATATATATATATATATATATATATATATATATATATATATATATATATATATATATATATATATATATATATATATATATATATATATATGTGTGTGTGTGTGTGTGTGTGTGTGTGTGTGTGTGAGTCGGTGCTATTTCTAAGAAACAGATTGTGTATGTATAAAGAAAGATACAGCAAAGCTAAATTTGAGATACTCAGGCGTTTTTACTGAAGACTCTTCATGAGGAAAGGACACACACACACACACACACACACACACACACACACACACACACACACACATTGATGACACAGACAGTGTACAGTTCCTTGAGTGATGTAGGGATGGCGCAACCAGAGAACATAACATGTAGATAAGATTCTTGTTCATAAAGATGTAGAGAAATACTTTCGTATAGTAGGGTGGTGGATGAATGACCTAGGGCATGGTTAATGTAGACACCATACATGAATTTATGATGTATGAAAGCAGAGAATGTTCAAGAGATGGGGCCCCACGAGTGTAAAACTCCCTCCCCGTACAGTACAAGAAGGTAATTACACACACACACACACACACACACACACACACACACACACACACACACACACACCTCCTGCAATCAACGATTACCATGCAACCTTCACCTCACCACACGTTTACGACTTTTAAACAAACAGAATCCATCTTTGGGGATATTTCTGCTGTGGAGGTTTGAGTTCAGGTGTTGCCCCGGAATATCTGTCCAGTCCTTGACCCTGGTCGAACCCCGTCCTGCTGCCTGTACGAGGCCTCGGTGCCTGCCATCCCTCCTGATGGTGCCGAAGGCGAAGCTGTCACTCCTGTACACACTGCTGTCTTTTTTGCCTCGACCGATG
This sequence comes from Panulirus ornatus, assembly GCF_036320965.1. Taxonomy (NCBI): domain Eukaryota; kingdom Metazoa; phylum Arthropoda; class Malacostraca; order Decapoda; family Palinuridae; genus Panulirus; species Panulirus ornatus. The sequence goes on along the minus strand of NC_092251.1, from coordinate 20,187,987 downwards.
CTCTTGGCTGTTCTCTGCCACTGTCTCTTGCTGTGTTCTCTTCTTCCCGTTTTGTCCTTTGTGTTGATGAGGCTTTTGATATCTCTGTTCATCCTGCATCTTTGAACGCTGGTGTTACCTGTTATTGTTACCGTTGCTGTTACTGTTGCAACAGCTGTTTCTGTTAACAGTGCCACTGTTGCTTATATCACCTGGTAATGATTTGACAACTGTTATCCACACGAGTGTACCTTCTACTATGTCATCCACACGAGTGTACCTTCTACTATGTCATCCACACGGGTGTACCTTCTACTATGTCATCCACACGGGTGTACCTTCTACTGTGTCATCCACACGAGTGTACCTTCTACTATGTCATCCACACGGGTGTACCTTCTACTATGTCATCCACACGGGTGTACCTTCTACTGCGTCATCCACACGAGTGTACCTTCTACTATGTCATCCACACGAGTGTACCTTCTACTATGTCATCCACACGGGTGTACCTTCTACTATGTCATCCACACGAGTGTACCTTCTACTATGTCATCCACACGAGTGTACCTTCTACTATGTCATCCACACGAGTGTACCTTCTACTATGTAAATGATGAAAGGTAAGAACATCTATAGAACTCTGATCAGTTCTATTTTTGTTATAGATTTCACATACATTTCTTACATAGAATGACATTGAGAATGGACACACAGGAGGGAATTGTCTATTAGTACTGATGAACAGCTAGGCTTACTGTAATGGAATAGGCTGCTCATACTGATGGTGAGCTGTCTTAGTTGCTGTGTTAGTTGCTGTTATACAACTAGGGTGATCTACCAATAGCATCGCTGCTTGGCAACATGTCTGCAGTAATCACTGTTAACTTTGCTGACAGACATTCCGTTTTTGGTCTGGCGTAAGACTAGTTTGTGAAATCCACTCACGTTGGATCAGATTCAGAACCCACGTATAAGCGTATGAATCTAATTTACGTAGTGCAGATGATGATGATATGTTAGACTGACAACCGCGTACCTCCGTGGTGTAGCGGTTAGCGTTCCTGACCGTGACGCATTCATGATGGGCCGTCCAGGGTCGAGCAGCGCATGGGTTCCAATTCTGGTTGCGGCAGTAAGTCCACAGTCAACCCAGCTGTTCATCTAACTCTCGAGGTTGGTTGATAGAATTGTTACCTGTCTTAGGCTAGGATATATATATATATATATATATATATATATATATATATATATATATATATATATATATATATATGTATATATGGATTTGTGTGTTGCATTTATGGATCTGGAGAAGGCATATGATAGAGTTGATAGAGATGCTCTGTGGAAGGTATTAAGAATATATGGTGTGGGTGGCAAGTTGTTAGAAGCAGTGAAAAGTTTTTATCGAGGATGTAAGGCATGTGTATGTGTAGGAAGAGAGGAAAGTGATTGGTTCTCAGTGAATGTAGGTTTGCGGCAGGGGTTATTAGGTACAGTAGGGTTGAGGGTCAAGTCAATTGGGAGATAAGTTTGAATGGAGAAAAACTGGAGGAAGTAAAGTGTTTTAGATATCTGGGAGTGAATCTGGCAGCGGATGGAACCATGGAAGTGGAAGTGAATCATAGGGTGGAGGAGGGGGCGAAAATCCTGGGAGCCTTGAAGAATGTGTGGAAGTCGAGAACATTATCTCGGAAAGCAAAAATGGGTATGTTTGAAGGAATAGTGGTTCCAACAATGTTGTATGGTTGTGAGGCGTGGGCTATGGATAGAGTTTTGCGCAGGAGGGTGGATGTGCTGGAAATGAGATGTTTGGTGTGAGGTGGTTTGATCGAGTAAGTAATGAAAAGGTAAGAGAGATGTGTGGAAATAAAAAGAGCGTGGTTGAGAGAGCAGAAGAGGGTGTTTTGAAATGGTTTGGGCACATGGAGAGAATGAGTGAGGAAAGATTGACCAAGAGGATATATGTGTCGGAGGTGGAGGGAACGAGGAGAAGTGGGAGACCAAATTGGAGGTGGAAAGATGGAGTGAAAAAGATTTTGAGTGATGGGGGCCTGAACATGCAGGAGGGTGACAGGCGGGCAAGGAATAGAGTGAATTGGATCGATGTGGTATACCGGGGTTAACGTGCTGTCAGTGGATTGAATCAGGGCATGTGAATCGTCTGGGGTAAACCGTGGAAAGCTGTGTGGGGCCTGGATGTGGAAAGGGAGCTGTGGTTTCGGGCATTATTGCATGACAGCTAGAGACTGAGTGTGAACGAATGAGGCCTTTGTTGTCTTTTCCTAGCACTACCCCGCACACATGAGGGGGGAGGGGGATGGTATTCCATGTGTGGTGAGGTGGCGATGGGAATGAATAAAGGCAGACAGTGTGAATTGTGTGCATGGGTATATATGTATGTGTCTGTGTGTGTATATATATGTGTACATTGTGATGTATAGGTATGTACATTTGCGTGTGTGGACGTGTGTGTATATACATGTGTATGGGGGTGGGTTGGGCCATTTCTTTCGTCAGTTTCCTTGAGCTACCTCGCAAACGCGGGAGACAGCGACAAAGCAAAATAAATAAATATGAATATATATATATATATATATATATATATATATATATATATATATATATATATATATATATATATATATATATATATGTATATTTTTTTTTTCAAACTATTTGCCACCTCCCGCGTCAGCGAGGTAGCGCCAAGAACAGAGGACTGGGCCTCTGGGGGAACATCCTCACCTAGCCTCCCTCTCTGGTCCTTCTTTTGAAAAAAAAAAAAAGATCACATGTTTACCAAATGGCGCCCTAGCTTCGTCTCTTCGATGTATATCAACTGACTGTTATATTTCTGTCTTGTGTCTCCCCTGATGATGTGATTATTACACGAAAGTGCACTTGGGAACTTTTCGTATTTCATTTTCCCCGTGGGCTCATAGGAATATATATATATATATATATATATATATATATATATATATATATATATATATATATATATATATATATATATATATCGATAATGAGATGGCGTTGATCAGGGCCTGAGCTGCCCCTGCCGTTTCATCTCACAACCATTCATCACCATCATGTCTCTCAGCAAACCTTCGTCTCGTTCTTAGGGCTGTTGCTGCTCCCTCACCGCCGGTGGTCACACGTAGTGGTACCATCACCTGGTTACAACCCCCTCGTAGCTCTCCAACTTGCGATGTTGTCGCATTGTCTCAGGCAGGTCGGGAGGATTTTACGACAGCGCCCCGTTCTTTTGCGTCATTTCACTCTTATACTTCGGTATAGAATACAGTCCCTCCTATACCAGTGCCTTTTTTCATTATCTCTCATCCTTAAATGAATTATTGTTCATTGATCACTAGTCGAGGTGAGGGAACCTGGGGATAACTACTGTAGGTAAAGGACCTAATGATTTGGTTTGATGGGAACGAACGACAACCTCCTCTCTCTCTCTCTCTCTCTCTCTCTCTCTCTCTCTCTCTCTCTCTCTCTCTCTCTCTCTCTCTCTCCCTCAGAGGCGACGTGTCTGGACGACCGTCGTGGTGACGACAGGGCGTGGCCAACCTCCCGCCGCCTGCCACTTAAACGATTTCATGAAAGCCTTCCACACATACCTGTGTTGGTGGTGTTTACACACAAATACACACACACACACACACACACATAGACACACAGACACACACACACGGGATGTAAGACTAGGTCAGCATGACTCTATGTGTAGCAATGCATCATAAAACGTTTTGTTTGGAATGAGACAAAGTTGTTTTCCTAAGTCTGTTGCTATACAGATTGGCTGACCAGTTGGAGTGATGTCAACAAGGCCATAACTACGTTCATAACTTGGTTTGGCGAACACTTCACTGTAGCTCCACGAATGACGTCATGTTGGCCCATCTAGTTATAGTGCTATTATTGATAACCTTGTTGTTGTTCTTCTTCTTGTTCTTCTTCTTCTTCTTCTTCTTCTTCTTCTTCTTCTTCTTCTTCTTCTTCTTCTTCTTCTTATTGTTATCATTTATGTTATGATTATGATTAATACCATCGTTATCATGATAATGATAATGATAATGATAATAATGATAATAATAATAATAATAATAATAATAATAATAATAATAATAATGATAATAATGATAATGATAATAATAATAATAATAATAATAATAATTATTATTATTATTATTATTATTATTATTATCATTATCATCATTATTATTGCTATTATTATTAGTATCATTATCATCATCACTATTGCTATCATTATTGAATGATTAATTATCAGAATTTCCCTGACCATCCAGACAAATATACAAAGACCTGGACCACATCCCAGACTGAACACCATTGTTACTGCGCCTCCCACAGTGGACTATCGAGTCGTCTGGTCGGTGGCCAACACCCAGAACTCTTCCAAACAAATGATGATGTCTGCCAAGAAAACGGGGGAAAGGTCTACAGCTGACTACTGCTATGGTTGCAATATACTCAACCATTTCATACCAATTTGAGCTTTGATCAGTCCTTCATACACTCCCTCTTTCCTTGGCAAGATGGAGATAGCGTCTTCTTGCGCTCTATGTAATAATTTGAGCTTCTCCATCCTGCCCAGGATTTCCGGGAGGGGATCTTGCGTACCGCCTTGGATGACGCCAGTCCCGGTGTTTGATACAACCATCAGCTGAGGTCTGCTGACCTGTGTGCCCTCAGCGGGAGACAAATAAACAGATGTTAATTATCATTATTGTCAGTGTTATGACTGTTGTCAACCGTGGTGTCATTATTTTCCTTCTTCTTGGTCGCCGTTTTCTTTTGTTAGCGAGGTAGCGCCAGGAACAGACGAAGAATGGCCACAAGCGTTCACGTCCGTTGTCTAGCTGTCATGTGTAATGCTCATGATTATTGTTGTATTTCTGTTGTTATTATTATTAGCATTATTATTTCATTATCATTATTATCATTATCATTGTTATTATTATTATCATTATTATTATTATTATTATTATTATTATTATTATTATTATTATTATTATTATTATTATTATCATTATTATTATTATTGTTATTATTATTATTATTATTATTATTATTATTATTATTATTATTATTATTATCAGTATTATTGTTATCATTATTATTGTTACTATTATTGTTAATATTATTATTTCATTATCATTATTATCATTATTATTATTATTATTATTATTATTATTATTATTATTATTATTTATTGTTATCATTATTATTGTTACTGATATTATTATCATTATTATCATTATCATTATTATTATCATTATTTTTATTGTTATTATTTATATCATCATCATCATCATTATTATTATTGTTATTGTTATTATTATTATTATTATTGTTATTATAATTATTATTCTTTTCTTTCTTCTTTCATACTATTCGCCATTTCCCGCCTCAGCGAGGTAGCATTAAGAACAGAGGACTGGGCCTCTGAGGAAACATCCTCACCCGGCCCCCTTCTCTGTTCCTTCCTTTGGAAAATTAAAAAAAAAAATGAGAGGGGAAGATTTCCAGCCCCCCGCTCCCTTCCCTTTTAGTCGCCTTCTACGACACGCAGGGAATACGTGGGAAGTACTCTTTCTCCCCTATTATTATTATTATTATTATTATTATTATTATTATTATTATTATTATCATCATCATTACTCTTATTATCATTAGTATTATTATTATCATTATTTTCATTATTTTCATTATCATTATTACTATCATTATTATTACTTGGGAGAGTTAAGTGTGTTGGTTGGTGTTTAGGCCTATCAATTACCAGTGTCATAAGGGCCGTCGACGTCAGGCTCCATCCACCAAAGTATAGACTTTAACAACATGTTACCCTGTGAGCAACATAAGGAGATACAAAGGAATTCAAACAGTAACAGACCAGTGGGTCTATTTGAGGTTGTTTATTGATCGTGGAAGATATCAGAACCTCACAAAGTAGTCTGGTAATAAGTAGAAAGCATACATATAATTATAGGTAGAGAGCATACAGGTAATAATAGGTAGAAAGTATACAGATGATTATAGGTAGAAAGCATACACATAATTCACAGAGAACATGGAATGCTTGAGGACAATATGTTATGTGAGGACGGCTGATCGTACATGGAGTGACAGTGTTAAGAGCGAGGTGTATGAGTGAGAAAGCTGTGTACTGAAATAGT
>NC_092251.1:20081790-20176790 GCF_036320965.1 Panulirus ornatus | reverse complement strand
TTATTTATCTTTTCCTTATACTTAATGGAGAAAGTACAAAGAAAATAGATATGAATAATAAATGAATATATATATGAAAGTATAAGTTACTTAAAAAAAGCAGTCATAGTTACGAAAGATTACTTATGTATTGAGAACGTCTTCTTAAGTTCTGTTAAGAAAATAAATTGGGTCGTAAGCCTCAGAGGAGAGTAAGTATGACTCAGAACTGTATAATAAAGTTATTAAATACGAGTATTACGTATGTACTGAAAACATCTGGGTGAATAAGGTAAGTCTTAAATGAGAGAGGAGAGTCGGTGTGGCCCAGAAAGCTGTTCATGTGAGTGAGAGACTATGGCCGACCAGCCAGGCGGGGAAATACACGAGCGACACCCACCCAAGCTGCTCCCGTGCCAGGCGACGCAGTTAGACCCCCATGTCCTGCCTGCTCCTCCCACGTATGTTTACACTCTCGACACGTTGTGAGGTGCGTCACTGCTTCGACCAGGCGCAGGGACGCACCGCACTCTCCCCCTCCTCCTCCTCTTCCTCCTCCCCCTCCTCCTCCTCCTCCTCCTCCTCCTCCTCCTCCCCCGTAGCTCGTGAGGTGTGGAGGGTGTGGTGGCGGCGCGCGTCAGGAGTCATTAGGAGTCATCATTAGGTCGGATGAACACCGTTACTGAGTGACACACACACACACACACACACACACACACACACACACACACACACACACACACACACACACACACACACACACACGAAATATTCACATATATCATATGAGAATATTTCTTATTTCACAGAGATAGGTCCTGGGTGATTATATATATATATATATATATATATATATATATATATATATATATATATATATATATATATATATATATATATATATATATATATAAAATTCAACATAAATATTCAGATTCCACAACAGAATGAACCAAGATGCCCCACTCTGACCCACGACTTTCGACCTAATCACTCTACAACCACATTGTACACAAACCTCACACAATGCAGTCAAGATAACTTCAGCTAACTTCAGACCCCCTACCACACCCTGCTAATAACAACATAGCCACAACATAGCCTTCTATCCTGTTCCTCAACATATCATCACATGAAACATGCTTGACCCCACCTTCCACCTCGTTCCCAATATATTATCACATAATACCATCACATTTACTCAACGCCACTTTCCTCAAAACAATGACAAGCCATCTTCCTACCTTTCTACCAAACCAGTCATCTACAAAGACTGAACCTCCCAGATTCTCATGCTCTGCAGTAAGGTTACCCATGGAACACTTCTTCCTCCAACCATCCTCAGTCTCCTCCTTCATGACCTTCCGTCACATCATGCAGATTACAACATGGAAGTCCTTTACTATAAAGATGACCCCCATAGTTATGTCTCAGCATCTCACACAACTCAAGAGGCAACAAAAGGGCACAAGTACAACACGCAGTTGGAACACTGGCTTTCTCTAACCAACGTCTATATCATCATTGAAATCCACCTTCACCTTGTAACCTTCCAAGTGTGTGACACCAGCTTACACTTTCCCATAGCCTTGAATAGACATCCTTTCCCAGTAGACAAAACTCAAACCATACATTGTTACACGTGAGACGAACGCATAACATCCCTTCCCTCATACCACAAACATCAGCACGAATGCCATAAACAAGACAGATATCCTTAGAACATTTACTGCTGCTAGTTTTGCACACGTGGAAGAAACCTTTAACATCTTATGAATCAACTGATTTCCTCCACACTAAACCATACCTCACTTGTCTGGTTACTCACTGTTTCAAATGCAAATATCAGAAAACTGTAATCCGTGCATAACAGAGAATTCAGAATAATCACCGGCTGCCTAAAAACCCCATACATTCAGCATCTACACAGCCAACAAAAAGTGTTCCACTAAAGTCCCAACTTCATCATGATCAGAACTCAGTTCTTCTCAACAATACTTAACCTCTCCCACTTCTTGAACAACTGCCAGCCCCCATACACAGCCTTAAAACCGACCCTTTCTTCATATTCTAGCAACGTATGTTCACAAACTCTTATCCCACATGAAGAAGAACATGGACAAAACACATACACACTAATATCTTGATAAACACTCAGCAACTGTTCTCTTAAATTAGTCTTCAATTCCATTCAACCAAACATATACGCATAAGAAACACCGCTCCCAAGACATGTACTAGCTGTGCTTTCCTTTGTAGATACCATCCATCTCTCCAACATATCACAAAACCCCACGTGGTCAAGATGCAGACACTGACCACGTGCTTCACAGTCATCCTGCACTCATCCTACAAAGACACAGACCCCGGCACTTCCACACCGGTGGCCCAGCTTGTGGAAGTGGCCATCCTTCCTGAGCGTTGTGGAGCCCCATAGAAGGGGATCCTACGCCTAGAAGTTATATATATATATATATATATATATATATATATATATATATATATATATATATATATATATATATATTATTTTTTTTTTTTATTATACTTTGTCGCTGTCTCCCGCGTTTGCGAGGTAGCGCAAGGAAACAGACGAAAGAAATGGCCCCCCCCCCCATACACATGTATATACATACGTCCACACACGCAAATATACATACCTACACAGCTTTCCATGGTTTACCCCAGACGCTTCACATGCCTTGATTCAATCCACTGGCAGCACGTCAACCCCGGTATACCACATCGCTCCAATTCACTCTATTCCTTGCCCTCCTTTCACCCTCCTGCATGTTCAGGCCCCGATCACACAAAATCTTTTTCACTCCATCTTTCCACCTCCAATTTGGTCTCCCTCTTCTCGTTCCCTCCACCTCCGACACATATATCCTCTTGGTCAATCTTTCCTCACTCATTCTCTCCATGTGCCCAAACCACTTCAAAACACCCTCTTCTGCTCTCTCAACCACGCTCTTTTTATTTCCACACATCTCTCTTACCCTTACGTTACTCACTCGATCAAACCACCTCACACCACACATTGTCCTCAAACATCTCATTTCCAGCACATCCATCCTCCTGCGCACAACTCTATCCATAGCCCACGCCTCGCAACCATACAACATTGTTGGAACCACTATTCCTTCAAACATACCCATTTTTGCTTTCCGAGATAATGTTCTCGACTTCCACACATTCTTCAAGGCCCCCAGAATTTTCGCCCCCTCCCCCACCCTATGATCCACTTCCGCTTCCATGGTTCCATCCGCTGCCAGATCCACTCCCAGATATCTAAAACACTTCACTTCCTCCAGTTTTTCTCCATTCAAACTCACCTCCCAATTGACTTGACCCTCAACCCTACTGTACCTAATAACCTTGCTCTTATTCACATTTATATATATATATATATATATATATATATATATATATATATATATATATATATATATATATATATATATATTGCAGTAGGTCAAAGTGGTACGCATGATGTAGTATTTGCTGATAACCACGAGGAAAATGAAACACAGTTAAGTTCCTACGTGCACTTTCGTGTAATGATTACTTCGCGCGCGCGCGTGTGTGTGTGTGTGTGTGTGCGTGTGTGTGTGTTAGTAGCAATTCTTCTTAACATAATCTAATATAATTGTTTTTCTATGATTCTTAATTTGCAAGTTGTCTAACACCCCTTTTTATATGGGTGGTGAAGTTATGTAGACTACCCGCTTGGGTTGTCTTAACGTTTGAATTGGAATCCATCAAATTCTCATCAGGAGTGTGTGAAGAGGTAGGTGGAGCAGCTGGGAATTACTGAGGGCAGCTATGTAAGGCTGGGTAATACTAGCAGGCGGACGTGCATGTAGCCCTCGGCTCTTATTAGCTGTAACGCGATGCTGGGGCGTGTAGCTGAAGTAGTCTGTCTTGGTCGCTGAGTTTTGGTTGTTGTTCTTTGTTATTTAGTGCCCCCGGCGATGCGTAGGCGTCTTGTGTCTCGTTCTCGGCGTAGTGTCCTCGTAGACTTAACCATCGTCTCTCGTGGTGTTGTACGAGCAGTGTTGTGCCCTCCAGTGACCATCACCATCACGAGCCAGCCAGCCAACAGCAGCAGGTCTTAGCCATCGGTGATTCGTTCTCTTTCATGAAGGAACTGCAGTCAGAATGAGCGGGTCAATTCTTATAGATAAAACTGGCAACACAAAAGATTGCAAAACAGGGAAACAATAGCTGAATAATGGTGCTATTAATAAGATGATTTGGGGTTCAGATAGCGTTAGACGAAGGTTGGGTTAGGGTAAGGGGAGATATACAGTTGGAGGGAGGGAGGATGGGGTGCGATGGCTGTTACAGTGGGGAGGAGGACTGATGATGCTGGGGAAGACGTGTTCATGTATATGAATTGGATGTTAGCAGCCTGTCACCCCCAGATAATGTTAGGAGTCTGTCACCCCAGATAATGTTAGCAGCCTGTCACCCCAGATAATGTTAGCAGTCTGTCACCCCAGATAATGTTAGCAGCCTGTCACCCCAGATAATGTTAGCAGTCTGTCACCCCAGATAATGTTAGCAGTCTGTCACCCCAGATAATGTTAGCAGCCTGTCACCCCAGATAATGCTAGCAGTCTGTCACCCCAGATAATGTTAGCAGTCTGTCACCCCAGATAATGTTACCAGCCTGTCACCCCAGATAATGTTAGCAGTCTGTCACCCCAGATAATGCTAGCAGTCTGTCACATCAGATAATGTTAGCAGTCTGTCACCCCAGATAATGCTAGCAGTCTGTCACATCTGATAATGTTACCAGCCTGTCACCCCAGATAATGTTAGCAGTCTGTCACCCCAGATAATGTTAGCAGCCTGTCACCCCAGATAATGTTAGCAGTCTGTCACCCCAGATAATGTTAGCAGCCTGTCACCCCCAGATAATGTTAGCAGTCTGTCACCCCAGATAATGTTAGCAGTCTGTCACCCCAGATAATGTTAGCAGCCTGTCACCCCAGATAATGTTAGCAGCCTGTCACCCCCAGATAATGTTAGCAGTCTGTCACCCCAGATAATGCTAGCAGTCTGTCACCCCAGATAATGTTAGCAGCCTGTCACCCCAGATAATGTTAGTAGCCTGTCACCCCAGATAATGTTAGCAGTCTGTCACCCCAGATAATGTTAGCAGTCTGTCACCCCAGATAATGCTAGCAGTCTGTCACCCCCAGATAATGTTAGCAGTCTGTCACCCCAGATAATGCTAGCAGCCTGTCACCCCAGATAATGTTAGCAGTCTGTCACCCCAGATAATGCTAGCAGTCTGTCACCCCCAGATAATGTTAGCAGTCTGTCACCCCAGATAATGTTAGCAGCCTGTCACCCCAGATAATGTTAGTAGCCTGTCACCCCAGATAATGTTAGCAGTCTGTCACCCCAGATAATGTTAGCAGTCTGTCACCCCAGATAATGTTAGCAGCCTGTCACCCCAGATAATGTTAGCAGCCTGTCACCCCAGATAATGTTAGCAGCCTGTCACCCCCAGATAATGTTAGCAGTCTGTCACCCCAGATAATGTTAGCAGTCTGTCACCCCAGATAATGCTAGCAGTCTGTCACCCCAGATAATGTTAGCAGTCTGTCACCCCAGATAATGTTAGCAGCCTGTCACCCCAGATAATGCCAGTAGCCTGTCACCCCAGAAGAAATAGTTGCTGGACCTATAATGTGAGGGTCAAGTTATAAGGTCGTGTGTTTTTTTAAGTGCTAGACACAAATATACCTCGTGAGCCGAGGTCACCGAAGGTGTACCGCGTAACGTGAGGTCACCATAGGTGTATCCCGTGACCTGGGGTCACCATAGGTGTATCCCGTGACCTGGGGTCACCATAGGTGTATCCCGTGACCTGGGGTCACCATAGGTGTATCCCGTGACCTGGGGTCACCATAGGTGTATCCCGTGACCTGGGGTCACTATAGGTGTACCCCGTGACCTGGGGTCACCATAGGTGTATCCCGTGACCTGGGGTCACCATAGGTGTATCCCGTGACCTGGGGTCACCATAGGTGTACCCCGTGACCTGGGGTCACCATAGGTGTATCCCGTGACCTGAGGTCACCATAGGTGTACCCCGTGACCTGGGATCACTATAGGTGTATCCCGTGACCTGGGGTCACCATAGGTGTACCCCGTGACCTGGGGTCACCATAGGTGTATCCCACGACCTGGGGTCACCATAGGTGTGTCCCATGACCTGGGGTCACCATAGGTGTACCTTGTGACCTGAGGTCACCATGGGTGTACCCTGTGACCTGGGGTCACCATAGGTGTACCCCGTGACCTGGGGTCACCATAGGTGTACCCCGTGACCTGGGGTCACCATAGGTGTACCCCGTGACCTGGGGTCACCATAGGTGTACCCCGTGACCTGGGGTCACCATAGGTGTACCTTGTGACCTGAGGTCACTATGGGTGTACCCCGTGACCTGGGGTCACCATATGGGTACCCAGTGATCTGCGGATTCAGTCGGTGTACCTCTAGACATGAAGACGTCACCAGTGTTCCACTTGACCAGAGGACGTCATCAATGTACCACTTGACCAGAGGACGTCATCAATATACCACTTGACCAGAGGACATCATCAATGTACCACTTGATCAGAGGACGTCATCAATGTACCACTTGACCAGAGGACGTCATCAATGTACCACTTGACCAGAGGACGTCATCAATGCACCACTTGACCAGAGGACGTCATCAATGTACCACTTAATCAGAGGACGTCATCAATGTACCACTTGACCAGAGGACGTCATCAATGTACCACTTGACCAGAGGACGTCATCAATGTACAACTTGGCCAGAGGACGTCATCAATGCACCACTTGACCAGAGGACGTCATCAATGGACCACTTGACCAGAGGACGTCATCAATGCACCACTTGACCAGAGGACGTCATCAATGCACCACTTGACCAGAGGACGTCATCAATGCACCACTTGACCAGAGGACGTCATCAGTGCAACACTTGACCAGAGGACGTCATCAATGCACCACTTGACCAGAGGACGTCATCAATGCACCACTTGACCAGAGGACGTCATCAATGCACCACTTGACCAGAGGACGTCATCAATGCACCACTTGACCAGAGGACGTCATCAATGCACCACTTGACCAGAGGACGTCACCAGTGTTCCACTTGACCAGAGGACGTCATCAATGTACCACTTGACCAGAGGACTTCATCAATGTACCACTTGACCAGAGGACGTCATCAGTGTTCCACTTGACCAGAGAACGTCATCAATGTACCACTTGACCAGAGGACGTCATCAGTGTTCCACTTGACCAGAGAACGTCATCAATGCACCACTTGACCAGAGGACGTCATCAATGCACCACTTGACCAGAGGACGTCATCAATGCACCACTTGACCAGAGGACGTCATCAATGCACCACTTGACCAGAGGACGTCATCAATGGACCACTTGACCAGAGGACGTCATCAATGGACCACTTGACCAGAGGACGTCATCAATGCACCACTTGACCAGAGGACGTCATCAATGCACCACTTGACCAGAGGACGTCATCAATGCACCACTTGACCAGAGGACGTCATCAATGCACCACTTGACCAGAGGACGTCATCAATGCACCACTTGACCAGAGGACGTCATCAATGCACCACTTGACCAGAGGACGTCATCAATGTACCACTTGACCAGAGGACGTCATCAATGTACCACTTGACCAGAGGACGTCATCAATGTACCACTTGACCAGAGGACGTCATCAATGTACCACTTGACCAGAGGACGTTCATCAATGCACCACTTGACCAGAGGACGTCATCAATGTACCACTTGAAGACACAGTAAATACAGTGCATTACGTTAGGACGCCATGAGGTTATAAGTGACCTTATGATGGCGTTAGTTGGTCAGCTGACCTTCCGACGCCATAAGTCTATCAGCTGACCTTAGAACACCATGTCTATCAGCTGTCTTTAGGACGCCACGAATCTATCAACTGACCTAATAACACCACGTCTATCAGCTGACCTTAGAACACCACGTCTATCAGCTGACCTTAGAACACCACAAGTCTATCAGCTGACCTTAGAACACCACAAGTCAATCAGTTGTCCTAAGGACGCCACGAATCTATCAGCTGACCTTAGAACACCATGTCTGTCAGCTGACCTTAGAACACCATGTCTATCAGCTGACCTTAGAACACCATGTCTGTCAGCTGACCTTAGAACACCATGTCTATCAGCTGACCTTAGAACACCATGTCTATCAGCTGACCTTAGAACACCACGTCTATCAGCTGACCTTAGAACGCCACAAGTCTATAAGCTGACCTTAGAACACCACAAGTCTATCAGTTGTCTTTAGGACGCCACGAATCTATCAACTGACCTTAGAATGCCATTAGTCCATCAGCTGACCTTAGAATGCCATTAGTCTATCAGCTGACCTTAGGACACCATGTTTGTCATGTGACCGCAATGAACCATTTATCTAGTAGCTGACCTTCGGACGCTATGAACTTGTCAAAATGATCATAGGATGGCCATTAGTCTATCTGGTGACCTTAGGAAGCCATATATCTACCGGCTAACCTTAAGACGCCACGAATCAGTCAGTTGACCTTAGGACGCCACGAATCAATCAGTTGACCTTAGGACGCCACGAATCAGTCAGTTGACCTTAGGACGCCACGAATCAATCAGTTGACCTTAGGACGCCACGAATCAGTCAGTTGACCTTAGGACGCCACGAATCAATCAGTTGACCTTAGGACGCCACGAATCAATCAGTTGACCTTAGGACGCCACGAATCAGTCAGTTGACCTTAGGACGCCACGAATCAATCAGTTGACCTTAGGACGCCACGAATCAGTCAGTTGACCTTAGGACGCCACGAATCAGTTAGTTGACCTTAGGACGCCACGAATCAATCAGTTGACCTCAGGACGTCACGAATCAGTCAGTTGACCTTAGGACGCCACGAATCAATCAGTTGACCTTAGGACGCCACGAATCAATCAGTTGACCTTAGGACGCCAAGAGTCTATCAGCTGACCTCAGGAGACCATGGATGTACCACGTGAGACAAGGACGCTGTCTGTACCTACATCACCTGAGCTGAGGGCACTATTGAGTGAACCCCTCGACCTGCCTGCGTCTCAGGCTTGCGTCCTACCACGGGAGTTGGAGACGCCTACTCCCTCGCCCCACCACCATCGCATAGACGCGAAAACGCGACGGAACCCTCACTAAAGGCCAGACGTGAGTCGTCGTGTTCCCCGCTAGGTGTCGTCTCTCTAGAACAAGAGGGGACTAGTTAGAGGCCTTCCAACATCACTCTCTTTTTCTTTGCATTTCTGCTGGCGCGTGTTTTCCTGGCTCGTGAGAATCCGTGATGAATGCGAATTTGAGAGCAGTGAGTCTGCGGATGTACAGGTGCCAATAAGACCACACGAAGGTCTGCCACAGCCTTGGAAAGCTTGAGGGCAGGCGACACTCAAGCTCTACCACTTAAGCTTCCAGAAGGAATGGGGTAAGCAGGGTATCAGGACGGACCCAGCCACAACACCCACACCCTACCTCACCCTGCCATAGCGCGCGTGTTATAATAACTGGCCTCACACGCCCCACAACCTCCCCCGCCACTCTCATCATACTCTTGTAATAGACGTCTTCCACTCTGGGTAGCCGAGTATAGCTGCTTCAGCACGGGCCAGACACTTGCCCTATACGTCAGTAGCCCAAAATACTCCCAGCTGACCCCGAAATATAATAGTCTACCTTGAGAACATCCGGTCATCGAGGAGGAGGAGGAGGAGGAGATGGGAGGAGGAGGAGGGTATGAGAGAGGCGGCGGCGTGGTGGTTAACACGACAATTGTATCCGCAGCAACATGTGGCACCTCCACCCCACCGCCAGCATTCTTGGCACGGAGTGAGCCAGGAGCGAGGCCCGGGCCTGTGGGTGTTTTCGGGCTGAGGTTAATTTTTTCATTAGTGTCCTTGGCTTCGCCCGGTCCCCTTGAAACTGTCGTGCCTCAATGAGATGACTGGTTCTGTGGAATATCCCTGACGTTAGCAGTGAAGCTATGGTGTACATGGCTCCCGGGAGGTGGAGCTAAAAGATTGTTTTACAATGCTGACCGCCCGCCTCCCCCAACTGGGTCGTGATGTGAATGAGGAGGAACGTGTACTATTTATTTGTTTACTCCTACTGTCGTGGCATGTAAACAAACCGGGAGGGAATGGAGAATCAGAATCAGTAAAGCAGGCTGTGAGGAAGATGAGGAAAATGGGTCATAGCGAGAAGGAAACGGAGAATATGAGAGAGGAAGTGAGCTAACACAGAGGTAATCCACGGATAGAGCCACACAGGCGAAGGGAACTGTGGGGATTGAGAAGTAATCCCTTTTTACAGCTCTTCCCACCTGTCTGGCGTACGACAGCGTCGTCTGCTGCTGCTGCTGCTGGTAGTGGTGGTAAACGAGGAACTCCCGCAGCTAAGAGGACGACTCTGAGAAGAACTTTGTCATCAACGACCGACTACTGACCTCGCGAACACTTCGGGTAATTCTCCGTAAGAAAGGAATAAGCGCAAGGCGATCGAGCGGGAAAAGACGGCTGAAGAAGCAGCGCCTGCGCCGTTGTTAGTCAACACACTGAGGCGCCGAGGCCCAGCACACAATCTATTTCCATCCCTCACACCTGTTTATAACTTTTACAAGATGCGTGAACACTGTTACTCAATGAACGACATATTTGCCCAGCGCTGTGAGGACGTCCGCTGCTCTGCGATCTGACCAATATTTTGCGGCAGGCGGGAGTGGTGTACGGAGACGACACTGACCAGGATGATGATGATGAGAGGTCACGAGCGATGACCTCCTGCAGAGGTGGTGTACGGTGACGACACTGACCAGGATGATAATGATGAGAGGTCACGAGCGATGACCTCCTGCAGAGGTGGTGTACGGAGACGACACTGACCAGGATGATAATGATGAGAGGTTACGAGCGATGACCTCCTGCAGCGGTGGTATGAGCAGGCGGAGGCAGGTGTGGCAGTGGGACGGAGGAGGATGGGGTGCTGGTAGCCACCCTCCTCACAGGAGCTAGTTACTGCTGGTGAAGCCTGTGGTTGGAGAGGTGTTCATCTGTTTATACAAGTGATATATACGAGGGCTATTGGCTGATGTGTGGTGCTTTAAGTCACATGTGTCAACATGGCCGTCAAGCAGAGAAGATTGCTAAACGAATCTAGCAATGCTCAGTGTCTGTGGTAATGAGAATGTAAGAGCAAACACATGTAAAAACGAATGACTTAGAGAAGGTGTCATGACGTTATGTTAGACGTAGCGATTGAGGAAAGCAAGCTTTTTAATGCTCGTAATCTTAGGTGTTCGTAATAAATGTTTTAATGTTGATAACTGTATGTTGATCACCCAACAAGGTTATAACAGCGTTACTTCTTTATTTGGGTCATGGGATAATTCCCTCGAGTGTAATGACTTGTTCAATCGAAGTTGTTACTGATTTACCTTCTATATACGTAGCTTCCCGCTCATATTTAAGTAATATCAGTATTACGTTTGATGAAGTACACAGTCTTTGCGTTACACAGTGCTCACAATACACATTGTTGATAATGCATAGTACTCAGAATACACAGGTCTCACAATACACACGTCTCACAATACGTGCTCCTCACAGTACATAGTCGGCAAAATACACAGTTCTCAAATGCAGTGCTCACAATACACATGGCTCACAATACACAGTGCGTACATTACAAAATGTTAGCTATACAAAATCCACACAATACACAGTGTTTCCAATACACAATGCTCACAATACACAGCCCTCACAATACACATTCTTCACACAATACACAGTGTTCACAAAACATACTGCTCACAATAACAGTGCTCACAATGCACAGTCCTCCAAAAAACACAGTATTCACAATGCCTATCGCTCACAAGCCGGGCTACAATATGCCCAAATTACGTTTCTCCTTAAAACTGTGGAGGTCACTCCAAGTGTACATGATGTGTTGGGTCGTGCTCATGTGGCGTCGACCGCGAGTGTGAAGTCTGAGAGTAAGGTTATGCATAGCTGCGTTGTGCCGGCACTTGGTGCACGGCTGCCTGGGTCACTGGCTGTTTGTGGGCCAATTCCAGTTCTGGTCGACCCAAGACAACCTTTACGAAATGATATACCATAACTCGAGCGACTGTTCTCTGGTAGGACATCATTTCACATTGCTGGCGTAAAAGACACACCTCCTAATCCTTGCATGTTCGTCAGTCATGTCCCGTTTGTCGAATATTTCATCTAAATTTTATCATTTTTCTTAACTGTGGATGTTTTTTAGTCACTGAGGAAAAGATTTTGGATCCATATTAGACCAAGTAATAATTTGAAGTCGCTTTTATATTGAGTCAAAGAATCAGGTTGTCACGAGTAGAGGAGATCTGGTAGAGTAGTGTGTATAGGTGCCAGCCCTGGGCTCTGGTGGAGTAGTGTGTATAGGTACCATTCCTGAGCTGGTGGAGTAGTGTGTATAGGTACCAGCCCTGGGTTGTGGTGGAGTAGTGTGTATAGGTACCAGCCCTGGGCTGTGGTGGAGTAGTGTGTATAGGTACCAGCCCTGGGTTGTGGTGGAGTAGTGTGTATAGGTACCAGCCCTGGGTTGTGGTGGAGTAGTGTGTATAGGTACCAGCCCTGGGTTGTGGTGGAGTAGTGTGTATAGGTACCAGCCCTGGGCTGTGGTGGAGTAGTGTGTATAGGTACCAGCCCTGGGCTCTGGTGGAGTAGTGTGTATAGGTACCAGCCCTGGGTTGTGGTGGAGTAGTGTGTATAGGTACCAGCCCTGGGTTGTGGTGGAGTAGTGTGTATAGGTACCAGCCCTGGGTTGTGGTGGAGTAGTGTGTATAGGTACCAGCCCTGGGCTGTGGTGGAGTAGTGTGTATAGGTACCAGCCCTGGGTTGTGGTGGAGTAGTGTGTATAGGTACCAGCCCTGGGTTGTGGTGGAGTAGTGTGTATAGGTACCAGCCCTGGGCTGTGGTGGAGTAGTGTGTATAGGTACCAGCCCTGGGTTGTGGTGGAGTAGTGTGTATAGGTACCAGCCCTGAGCTGTGGTGGTAATCCACTGCTAGGGTTGGTCATGGCTGACGCCAGGCCCCTCGTCCAACATTCCCGCGCACAAGCCTCTCATTCCTGAGTGAAATCCTTGGTATGCCATCACCGATACCACCACTACCACTACCACCACTACCACCACTACCACTATCATTACTACTACCATTACCACCACTACCATTACTACTACCATTGCCATTACCACTACCACTACTACCACTACCATTACCACTACCACCACTACCACTACCACCACTATCATTACCATTACCACCAGCACCACTACCGCAGCCGTAGACCGCTACCATCACCATCACCAGCACCACATCCACCACAAAGACTCGCATCATTACCGCCATTATTATTATTACCATCACCACCATTACCAATACACCATTCACCACCGTCCCCATTAATTGAAGGGTGCTTTGCATTAATTGAAGGGGTGTTTTGCATTAATTGAAGGGGTGTTTTGCGTTAAATGAAGGAGTGTTTTGCATTAATTGAAGGGGTGTTTTGCATTAAATGAAGGAGTGTTTTGCATTAATTGAAGGGGTGTTTTGCATTAAATGAAGGAGTGTTTTGCATTAATTGAAGGGGTGTTTTGCATTAATTGAAGGGGTGTTTTGCATTAAGTGAAGGTGTGCTTTGCATCAAATGAAGGGGTGTTTTGCAATATTTGAAGGGAGAGTCATATAGAAAGATTCATAATTACTATTGTGTGACTCTCCATACAGTATTTCGTCTCCCTTTCTCCTCCCAAAAATATCCTCTATTTGAGAGAGAGAGAGAGAGAGAGAGAGAGAGAGAGAGAGAGAGAGAGAAACCTCTTACCTTCGCTGAATTTCTTCTTGCTTGTACATCATTATTTCACCCGCAAGTCTCGCCAGGCTCTGCCTGAATCACTGCCATCGTCAGCAAACGGAGTGACGTCGTAGCCAAGGTGAGTGTGACGTACCACCTCCCATTAACACCCTCTCGAGGACGAGGTCGTGCTGCCTGTGATGGCGTTATTTCCGTATTCAGAACAGGTAAATATAGACGTCTGCGGCCAGACGTACGAGCAAGAGGGCACAAGACAGATCCTATGATTGTGGCTCTTTTACGGATGATGAAGACTGAGACTGGATCTGTGTACTCTCATCAAGTGGCCAGCATGGTGAGGAACTCCTCCTGCCGAAGGGCAATGTGACCAGCACGGTGTGGAAGTCCTCCTGCTGGAGTGTAATGTGACCAGCATGGTCAGGAACTCCTCCTGCCGAAGGGCAATGTGACCAGCATGGTTAGGAACTCCTCCTGCTGGAGTGTAATGTGGCCTGCATTATGAGGAACTCCTGCTGGAGTGTAATGTGGCCAGCATGGTCAGGAACTCCTCCTGCTGGAGTGTAATACTAGCTGAAGTCTACGGCCGTGCCCCGCCTCAGTCCACGTAAATACACTTGCCAGGCTATTAAGATTTGCCTCTTGGGTTACATAAGCAGCTTAAGCCCAAATATTGGTGAAACTTATCATTTGCTGACTTGGAGAGGATTGATATGAACCAGGGCATGTGAAGCGTCTGGGGTAAACCATGGAAAGGTCTGTGGGGCCTGGATGTGGATAGGGAGCTGTGGTTTCGGTGCATTACACATGACAGCTAGAGAATGAATATGCGCGGATGTGGCCTTTCTTCGTTTGTTTTCCTGGCGTTACCTCGCTGACGTGGGAAACGGCGATCAAGTATTATAATAATGATATATATATATATATATATATATATATATATATATATATATATATATATATATATATATATATATATGTATATATACATATACGTAAGAATTGCTTATCTACGCTCAGAGAGGTTAACACTAAAACGACATAAAGTTCGAATGATGATGACCAACGAGCAATTGACAAAGCTTCAGTATATCCCCATCGTCCATCATGAACGCCCAGCACATCCTCCCACCAGGCATCAAAACGTTATCACGAACGTCCCAATGTAGAACGAAGATAACGTGTATAGATGTGCCAGAAGAACAACGGAAAAGTTATGAGAACCCGCGGGGAATAGGAGATTGCCGACCCTAACCTATATTTCCTAACTCTTCCTCTTCTGATCCCACTGAATCTATCTTTACTCACCGGGTACACTGACCCCACTGAGTGTTTACAACTTACAACCTAAGCTTTCGTACCACAGTGTATTTACTTCTCACGCATTGGCTCCTCTGCACCTTTACTATCATGGGTTCGAATCTGCTGTATTTTTATTTTGGGACACTGTCATGGTATTTGTACTATCCAAGTACTAATGGTGCTGTATTTTTACTACCCAATCCGAACCCAACGTTATCCTTATTACTCAGACACTCACCCTACTGTATCTTTAATACCTAAGCTCCAACCCCACTATATCTTTACTACCTAACATCTGACCCCATTCAGTCTTCACCACCTAAGCTCCAACCCCACTATATCTTTACTACCTAACATCTGACCCCATTCAGTCTTCACCACCTAAGCTCCAACCCCACTCCGTCTTTACTACCCACGCTACTATATCTTTGCTACAAATTTACTAATACAAGCATATTTTTACTGGTTGAGCATTGACACCCATTGTTTTTATTGACCCCAGGCACTGCCATCCAATCCTCTATATTTTTGTAACTGATCCTGTTCCATATCTTCCACACAGGCTTTGGACCTCAACTGTCTTAATTCATGCACAATTGTCTTCTTCATTCCCTATATATGTTAACACTTATAGCAGTAAGTAGGGAACACACCTCCGTGTTTCTCTGAAAACGTTTCTGAGGTTCATAACTCTCGTTTTCTATTTTTGGGTCATTTAGGCTACTTAATGGTCACTGGACCTTATGTAATTATCAACTAGGTAACTAACTTCTTAATGCTCATCACAGAGGTTGTAGCATTCTTTCTGAAGGGATGGCTCGTACAAATTCATAAACGTATCTTTAAACGTCTCAAAATGAATCGCTCGTCACAGGAGCTTCTGTCATTCCTAAGTAAGAACAGGCTTTTTAGATATATTCGAAAAGCATGAGAAATACCGACAGATGTAGGTGTGGATTGCCCAAAATTATGCAGGCGAGTTAAGGAAAGGTTGTGGTGTTCATGGAACACAGGCGTATTCAAAGCTCAGCTTTACATATATTTTTCAGCCCTTCCCCTGTTCACTATTGGTCGCCAACAGATTTCGACTTACGAATGCCGGAGAATACCCAAGTGATTAACACACTATAAACACACTATGAACCCTGGTAACGGAAACACCAACTTGATTCTGACTTGTGTCACTTCTTGTAACTTTACCTCTGAACTTGTGCGTTTATGTCGTCGTGATCATGATAAGTTTGGAGGTCAGACTATCAAGGTTATTAATGGCTGGTCTAGACATAGTTATGCTGCTATTGAAACACAGTTGTGTGTGTGTAACTTAAGGTATAAGATGTAGGGCTGGTCTTTGAGTACATTTAGTTTTTCAATGACAGCTGCTACCCTGCCTAGGTTTCATAATATTTTGCATTTCTTTCGTATAGTTACATACGTGTTTGATATTTCTCTTTTTTCTTACATACGTGTATATATATACATGCATTCAGATATATTGATGTATAGATAAGTTTTCCATAAAGAGAACACTTTTGAATACACTCACAATGAGGATTAGATAAATCAATAGTTATTTGGATATGTACTGTTGTCAAAGGCAAAAGGAAAAAGGTTTCGAAAAGATTAATTATGATTACTTCTGGTGTAGTGTTGACAGTGAGGAAGTGGATGTGTTAGAGGCAATGAGAGCAGTGGTAATAGTGTTTTTAGATCAAGATGTGGCAAAGACTGAGGTTGAGGGAGAGGACAGATGACTGCCGTGAGCAAGCAAAAGTACGCCAGAATTTAGGCTTGTTCCTTCGGTGTGGACACGGGAGACAGAGATACTGTCTGTATGGTTAATGATACATGATGGTGTTGCCATACTGACGACAGATGGGGTGGCCGGGTATAGATACGAATGTGTTTACGGTAGTAACGTCTTGTGTTGTTGATGTGTTGCAGGCAGAAGGGCGGGCGTGAGCTGGTACCCGGCCAGCACTACACCACCACCACGACTAAAGAGACGGCGCAGCTGATCATCCACGATGCAACCTCCCAGGACTCCGGCACCTACACCGCCCTCGTCACCAGGCACGGTGGCACCCAGGTAACCTGCAAGGAGAGGGAGGCACGCAGCAGATACGAAGGGAAGCAGGACAGGGAGGTGGGGAAAGACTGGACACATAAGGGCAGGAGAGTACGAGGTAGGACCTGGCTGAACGGGGTAGCAGGTCTGTCCAAGAGAGGGTTAGATAGGATGAGGAAAGGAAGCTCTGGATAGAAATGGCTTGTATAGGATAGAGAGGGCAAGATTCTGGACGATACGAGGCTAGATAGGATAGAGAGGGCAAGATTCTGGACGATATGAGGCTAGATAGGATAGAGAGGGAGGCCCTGTTCATATCAGGGCTAGGGAGAACAGGGAAGGCAAGGTCTGGATAGGACTGGGATGGGCAAGAAGAGAGAAGTGTAGAACTGGGAGAGAAGAGATAAACGAGACACATGGGTAGGTGAGGATGTCACACAAGCAGGTTAAATGTCTCTAGAGAGATCAAGATTTTGGACGAGTTTAGTGACAGTTTGCACAGATCATGTAGTGCTGCTGAGTGGGGTCATATGACTGTCATAACGACTGTTCATGTCAACAATCACTGATCAAATGTCCCATCATAACGCAGGGGATAATGATTACATATGAAGCGTCCAGCTGGTCTAATGACTCCATTAGAGGTCATTTAGCAAACTGCATAAAACTGAAGTAATCGTTTTCCTTTGTGAAGTGAACTAGTTCTGTTAGGGCGACATTTGGAATCAGTTTCGTCAGGAGACAGATGATCTATCGTCGTTAGCACAATTAGGGTTACTATAAGGTTAGTGTAACAGTAGTTAACATTAGCATGACATGATTGGCTCGTATTTAAGAAGCATACGACGGTCGGTTAACATTGCTAAGGTGACGAAACTTCGTATTGTCGTATTGAAGAACGTGGTAATGTGACGCTGGTCGACGCTGATTGGCTGGCTGGTGTGACTATGCGACGAGGCCTTACGACGGAAAATGATTGTTAACAATGACATATTTTATCTTTTAAATGATTATTTATGCATTAAACGCATCCGTGAATATCATTATATTATACTAGAGAGATGGGAATTCGAATAAAAGTTACAGGAAAATATTTTTTTTCGAGACTAATGCGAGTTTTAATGCTATTTGATAATGTTTATATTTTGCGAAAGACTCTATTCTCAAGTAGCGGTAAGTGTGTGTACCCCATTTCTGTTTGTGTGTGGTGCAGGCCCGGGCGTCAGTGGCGTTGCAAGTGGTCGGCCAGGGCGGTCCCAGCAGGGTAGAGGAAGCCCCTACCTTCGTCAGGACACTCAGCGACCTGGCTGCTAAAGTGGGCACCCGCGCCAGGTTCCTGGTCGAGCTCCGCCAGGCCCACGACGTCAAGGTGGGCAACCACGTATCGCTAGGTTCCCCCCCCCCCCCCCCTGGCGTGTGTGTGTGTGTGTGTGTGTGTGTGTGTTCCTTCCTACCTTCGTTGTTATCTTGGTAATGATGTTTGTTATACTGTTATACTAATTTCATAATGATGTATTTAGTGACTAAAAATGCCCTATAACCAATATTGTAATTCTATATGTAGTGAGTATAGTAGTCTTATAACTCATTAGTCATTATGTTATACGTAGTGACTAAAGCAGTCTTATAACCCATTTAGTCATAATGTTATACTTAGTGACTAAAGCATTCTTATAACCCATTTAGTCATTGTTATACGTAGTGACTAAAGTAGTCTTCTAACTCATTTAGTCATAATGTTATACGTAGTGACTAAAGCAGTCTTATAACTCATTTAGTCATTGTGTTATACGTAGTGACTAAAGTAGTCTTATAACTCATTTAGTCATTATGTTATACGTTGTGACTAAAGTAGTCTTATAACTCATTCTAGTGACTAAAGAAGTATCATAACCCCGTATAGTGACTAAAGCAGTCCTATAGCTCAGTTTAGTGACTAGTGCTATGACTCTTTTTAGTGACTAAATTAGTCTTATCCCTCAGTCTAGTGACTAGATTAGTCTTATAACTCGGTTTAGACTAAATCAGTTTTATAACTTAGTTTAGTGACTAAATTAGTCTTATAACTCACTTTAGTGACTAAATTAGTCAAAACTCAGTTTAGTTACTAAATCAGTCTTATAACTTAGTTTAGTGAATAAATTAGTCTTATAATGTAGTTTAGTGACTGAATTAGTCTTATAACTCAGTTTAGTGACTAAATTAGTCTTATAATTCAGTTTAGTGACTAAATCAGTCTTATAGCTTACTTTAATGACTAAATTAGTCTTACAATTCAATTTAGTGACTAAATCAGTCATATAACCTAGATTAGTGACTAAATTAGTCTTATAACTTACTTTAATGACTAAATTAGTCTTACAATTCAATTTAGTGACTAAATCAGTCATATAACCTAGATTAGTGACTAAATTAGTCTTATAACTCAGTTTAATGACAAAATTAGTCTTATTCAGTTTAGTGACTAATTCAGTCTTATAGCTTACTTTAGTGACTAAATTAATCTTATAATTCAGTTTAGTGACTAAATCAGTCTTGTAACTTACTTTAGTGACTAAATTAGTCTAACTCAGTTTGGTGACTAAAGTAGTCTTATAGATCAATGACTAACGTAGTCTTATAATCCAAGCAGTCTAATAACCCGGTGTAGTGACTAAATAACACGGTGTAGTGACTAAATAACACAGTGTAGTGACTAGATAACCCGGTGCAGTGACTAAATAACACGGTGTATTGACTAAATAACACGGTGTAGTGACTAAATATCACAGTGTAGTGACTAGATAACCCGGTGTAGTGACTAAATAACACGGTGTATTGACTAAATAACACGGTGTAGTGACTAAATATCACAGTGTAGTGACTAAATAACACGGTGTAGTGACTAAATCAGTCTTTTGATCTAGTGTATTGACTAAAGTAGTCCTTTAACTCACATTATTGATTAGAGCAGTGTTCTAACTCACTTTAATGATTAATTAAGTCTTGTACCCCAGACTAATCAGTCTTATAACCCAGACTAATCAGTCTTGTAACCCAGACTAATCAGTCTTATAACCCAGTTTAATGATTAAAGAAAAAGTCTTATAATCAGACTTAGTGACGAAAAGTCTTGTCCTCCGGTTTGGATTTTCTTTTTTACTGTTATAGTTTCTATAAGTCTTTTGTTTTCAGTGATACATGATAAAGTTTCAGAAGTACATAACGACACATTCAGCCATTCACTTATACGTAATCCCACATATACACTCGGGTCTGGAGACGCATTCTACACATTATTATGCTCTACATATTATGCTATCATGATGCACTTACGGTCAGCTGTGACTCAAGTCTGGAGATGCACACCCGACACTGTGGCTCGCAGACACACCTGCAGCACAGTCTCGGGTACACTTGAGACATACCTGGGTCTGGAGACACACCCACGAGACACACACACGGAGGAAGCATTCTGTAAACATTCAACTCTTGAGTGAACACACGACACAGCACGAGGATATACTCACATAGTGTGAGGATACACTCACTCGCATAGGGTGAGGATACAGTCACTCACATAGTGTGAGGATACACTCACTCACATAGTGTGAGGATACACTCACTCACATAGTGTGAGGATACACTCACTCACATAGTGTGAGGATACACTCACCACATAGTGTGAGGATACAGTCACTCACATAGTGTGAGGATACACTCACTCACATAGTGTGAGGATACACTCACCACATAGTGTGAGGATACAGTCACTCACATAGTGTGAGGATACACTCACCACATAGTGTGAGGATACAGTCACATAGTGTGAGGATACACTCACCACATAGTGTGAGGATACACTCACCACATAGTGTGAGGATACAGTCACTCACATAGTGTGAGGATACATCACCCCATAGTGTGAGGATACACTCACCACATAGTGTGAGGATACACTCACCACATAGTGTGAGGATACACTCACTCACATAGTGTGAGGATACACTCACCACATAGTGTGAGGATACACTCACTCACATAGTGTGAGGATACACTCACCACATAGTGTGAGGATACACTCACTCACATAGTGTGAGGATACACTCACCACATAGTGTGAGGATACACTCACTCACATAGTGTGAGGATACACTCACCACATAGTGTGAGGATACACTCACTCACATAGTGTGAGGATACACTCACCACATAGTGTGAGGATACACTCACTCACATAGTGTGAGGATACACTCACCACATAGTGTGAGGATACAGTCACTCACATAGTGTGAGGATACACTCACCACATAGTGTGAGGATACAGTCACTCACATAGTGTGAGGATACACTCACCACATAGTGTGAGGATACATTCACCACATAGTGTGAGGATACACTCACCACATAGTGTGAGGATACACTCACCACATAGTGTGAGGATACACTCACCACATAGTGTGAGGATACATTCACCACATAGTGTGAGGATACACTCACCACATAGTGTGAGGATACACTCACCACATAGTGTGAGGATACACTCACCACATAGTGTGAGGATACACTCACCACATAGTGTGAGGATACAGTCACTCACATAGTGTGAGGATACACTCACCACATAGTGTGAGGATACACTCACTCACATAGTGTGAGGATACACTCACTCACATAGTGTGAGGATACACTCACCACATAGTGTGAGGATACACTCACGACATAGTGTGAGGATACACTCACTCACATAGTGTGAGGATACACTCACCACATAGTGTGAGGATACAGTCACTCACATAGTGTGAGGATACACTCACTCACATAGTGTGAGGATACACTCACCACATAGTGTGAGGATACACTCATAACACAGTGTGAGGATACACTCATAACACAGTGTGAGGATATACTCATAACACAGTGTGAGGATACACTCACTCACATAGTGTAAGGATACACTCACTCACATAGTGTGAGGATACACTCACTCACATAGTGTGAGGATACACTCACCACATAGTGTGAGGATACACTCATAACACAGTGTGGGGATACACTCATAACACAGTGTGAGGATACACTCACCACACAGTGTGAGGATACACTCATAACACAGTGTGAGGATACACTCACCACATAGTGTGAGGATACACTCATAACACAGTGTGAGGATACACTCATAACACAGTGTGAGGATACTCTCATAACACAGTGTGAGGATACACTCACCACATAGTGTGAGGATACACTCACCACATAGTGTGGGGATACACTCACCACATAGTGTGGGGATACACTCACCACATAGCGTGGGGATACATTCACCACATAGTGTGAGGATACAATCACAACATAGTTTGAGGATACACTCACCACATAGTGTGAGGATACATTCACCACATAGTGTGAGGATACACTCACCACATAGTGTGAGGATACATTCACCACATAGTGTGGGGATACATTCACCACATAGTGTGAGGATACATTCACCACATATTGTGAGGATACATTCACCACATAGTGTGAGGATACATTCACCACATAGTGTGGGGATACATTCACCACATAGTGTGAGGATACATTCACCACATAATGTGAGGATACATTCACCACATAGTGTGATGATACATTCACCACATAGTGTGAGGATACATTCACCACATAGTGTGAGGATACAATCACCACATAGTGTGAGGATATACTCAACACATAGCTTGAGGATACACTCACCACACAGTGTGAGGATGCACTCACCACATAGTGTGAGGATACACTCACGAGACATTATGATATTACACTCATCACATAGTGTGAGGATACACTCACGACACAGTGTGAGGATACACTCACGACATAGTGTGAGGATACACTCACGACATAGTGTGATGATACACTCACCACATGGTGTGAGGATACACTCACCACATAGTATGAGGATATACTCACCACATAGTGTGAGGATACACTCACCACACATTGTGGATACACTCACTATAGTTTGAAGATACACTCACCACATGGTTTGAGGATACGTTCACTACATAGTGTAAGGATACACTCACCACATAGTGTGGGGATACACTCACCACATAGCGTGGGGATACATTCACCACATAGTGTGAGGATACAGTCACAAATAGTGTGAGGATGCAATCACCACATAGTGTGAGGATGCAATCACCACATAGTGTGAGGATGCAATCACCACATAGTGTGTGGATGCAATCACCACATAGTGTGTGGATGCAATCACCACATAGTGTGAGGATACACTCACCACATGGTTTGAGGATACACTCACCACATAGTGTGAGGATACACTCACCTCATAGTGTGAGGATTCACTCACCACATAGTGTGAGGATACATTCACCACATAGTGTGAAGATGCACTCAAGACATATTCCATATCTAATGGAGACTATCCTGTGTATATATATATATATATATATATATATATATATATATATATATATATATATATATATATATATATATATATATATCACTTAACATTTCACAAACTTTTGTATCTGACGAAAGACACCGTTCGAACCTAAGTATGGCTTGTTTACCACTTTGTTCTGAGTCTCTCATTCTCACACTTTATTGTAAGGGTTCTATGTGTGTACTTTGGTACGCACATGACTACATCCATGCACAGCCTTACACGCAAGGACAAACAGAACATAATTGGACTAACTTACACACTTTAGACACTTACAAGTAGAATGTTTGAGTGTTGTTTAATATATACATACATTTGTGTTATTATATATGATCATGTATGCATGGATACACATGTGTTTATATTCATTTTGAATAAACATGTGTATACATTTTTATTCAAAATGAATATATACATATGTGTATTCATGCATACATGATCATATATAGTAAAACAAATGTATGCATATATCAAACAATACATACATGGGCTGGAATCATGGACACGGCAGTCGACCCACACCCAACCCAGGTGTTCATCTTTCCTCCATGGCGGGTCACTAATTGGATACCTGGCTTAGGCTGGTGTGTGTGTGTGTGTGTGTGTGTGCATACATACATACATAGGAGTGAAGACAATACATACGCAGTATATTGGGTTAAGAGACAGGGAAACATGAGTGTAAAACTCTCTCTCCTTAACACACAAACTGCTTGAGACAAACTTTTATTTACTCTGCCTTGATCTGACATGACCTTTGATTGATGTCCATGACCTTGACTGATCATGCAGTGGTGACCTGTGCTTTGTGACGCACTATTATGACCTATGTTGACCTACCATGACCCACCGGGATCTCTCACGGTAGGTCATTGATCACTTGACCTACCCTTACATCCCCCTTGTGTCGTGGTGTGACCTACCTTGACCAGTGATCCTTACGTCACGTCGCAGGTTTACTGGTACCATAACAACGTAGAGGTGACGCAAGACCCGAGGTACAGGGTCCTACATGAAGGCAACTTCTACTGTGTCGACATCTCGCCGCTCAGCGTCGCAGACGAGGGTCCGTGGAGGTGTGTGGCTGAGAATGCCTCCGGTCAGGCCTCCAGCAGCGCCTCCCTCAGGGTCATCGGTCAGTCGCCTTAGTTGATGCGCTCGCGTCATCTTGCCTGACTCCTCTCACATCATAACTATTCTCACACCATAACTATTTACGCATCATAATAACTTCGTACTCTCACATAGTAATCACTATCACATCATAACTACTCTTGCATCATAACTGCTATTACATCATAACTATTCTCACATCATAAATATTCTCACATGATAACTCTTAAATTCAGATATATATGAATTAACTACTCTCAAATCATATAGACAGCTTACCCTCGTATCATATTAACTATTCTCGTATTACATACATTAATTACTTTCATATGATTTTCATTACTATTACGTCGTACCCCCCTAAATACTCTTGTGTCATTTTCCTTAACTACCCTTTCATCGTGAACTACTCTCACATCATTATTTGCTCTTTTTATATTTTAGTCTGATTTTTGTGTTCGTTTACTTACATACGTTTTTACCCTCTCCATGTGTGTGTGTGTGTGTGTGTGTGTGTGTGTGTGTGTGTGTGCGCAACTACAATGTAATTCAGCAATTTTTTCTTTGATATATTATTACTACACTTGACATGTTTCGCTCATATTATACCGTGCTAGTGTGTTCTTAACTCATGCACTCATGTACCTCATGTCGCATATTTAATCCTATCTTCACTTTTGAAACCATCTGTCCCTTCCTCCTGTTTTATCTTTTACTATGGAATAACATCCAGTCTTTGTTCCTGGTGGCTGTCTGTGGTCGTCTGGGGAAGGAATAACAGATGACTAACAGAATATCCAGGTCCATCTTCGTAAACATTGTACGTCGCCCTCACCTGTACCTTCTGTCTTATACCTAACATACCGTCCCGTTGTGTCTGGCCCACACAGTCACCCTCACGTCTCTGGTTTCATCTTTCCGTATAGGAAATTCATGTTCTATAACTCCTGATATATAAGAAATACCTTTGTAAATTTAGCTATTGAATTTTCTACCAGTGTCTTAACGTATACTGAGTAATCAAAACGAGTTCATAAGTGCTTTGATTTTCGAGCATCATCTGTTTTCTTATTTTTTGATTTATTGATATTGATAAAACTACGGAAACAAAAACACTTTGATTGACTTCCAGTTGTGCAGTTTCATACAACTGCCTTTTAAGAATTTCCCTTCGTCACTGTAAAACATAGGATCTTTCTAGTCAAAAATTTGAACCACATCCTTGAAATGCAGCCACAAAGGAGCACAAATCTTTGCCACCTGGACACTGACTGATGGACTTCACTTTCCTATCGCAGTTCCCAAGGGGTACAAGCCACCGGTGTTCCTGGAGGATCTTGAAGCCCTGCTGACCGCTGAGGGCACCGTCAGCCTCGAGTGTAAGGTGGTTGGAGTACCCACTCCTGTACTGAAGTGGTACAAAGATGGCAGCGAAATTAAAGCTGGTAGGTGAAGCATTTGTTGTTGTTGGTTGATGGCGTACACCTCATGGGTCCTGTGTCAAATCTATGTCGTTCATATTCATTGTAGATTATTTACAGTCATTACCTTCATTATGAATAGATTGATTAACTATTTCGTTCAGTTCATATAAGGAGTCTATCCTCATAAGCCATTGATAGCGGTGGTGCATCCACCCCTCACACTCTCCGCGAGATGAGGGAGGGATTTATGAGGTGTGTTGGTGTGTTATGAGATGAGGGAGGGATTCATTAGGTGTACTGGTGTGTTATGAGATGAGGAAGGAACTTATGAGGTGTGATGGTGTGTTATCACATGATGAAGGAGCATATGAGGTGTGTTGGTGTGTTATGAGCTGAGGAAAGAGCTTATGAGATGTATTGGTGTGTTATGAGATGAGGGAGATGTTCACCAGGGAGACAATGTACCTCAGTCTGAATGACCTGCTATCATGTTGACCACAGGCACTGACCACGCCTCTCTCACATACCACCAGGTGACGTATTCGCGCTCACGGCTAACGCCAACGACCCCACCTCACTGGGGACCTATACCTGCGAGGCGGTCAACTGCATGGGCTCCTCCGTGTCCTCCTCAAGGGTCCGGGTTGTGTCAAGAGAAGGTTCCCTCAGGCCTCCGTCAAGGTGAGTCGTGTGGTGGGGAAACACTGGCCGAACGGAGAGTAAGTGTCGTATGATATTGATGCAGCTGAGCTTGAGCTGGATGTGACGATGTAGCAGGAAGCAGGTATTCGAACTTCTTGGTGAGAGGCCTGCCCTGTTGGTGTCCCTTATCAAAGCAGGCGAGAATTGAGGAGGATTGTGCCAGCCTCTTGGTGTGTGGTGGGATTTGATGTGAAGGGAGGGGAATGGTGGCGTCCGCTGGATATACTTCAGTGTGGGGCAGAGGGTAGAAATATAGAGATTCTATGCAAAATGTGGTGACGTTTCTGGTGAATCTTATGTGTCCTTACAAACACTTTTGCTAGCCACTGTAAACTGATATGTAATCTCACAAGCAAAATGTATACTGAATGACTATGAAAGAAAAAATAGATTTCTCATTTTCCTCTGATGAATATCATAATTTCTACGTTTGTTTGTGTGACTGTATTGGGGAGGAAGTCCTGAATAGCTGAGAAAGGATAGATGTGGCAAGAGTAGAAGGATGTGGCAGGAGGGGAGAGGTATAGCTAGAAGTTAGCGGCGTAGAGGAATTGCAAATATTTTTGTTGCAGGAAGAATATAGTTGGAGAATAAGGGTTTGGTGAGGTGTGAGGAGTGTTGGGTGAGAGGTCTGGTGAGGTGTGAGGAGTGTTGGGTGAGTGGTCTGATGAGGTGTGAGGAGTGTTGGGTGAGTGGTCTGGTGAGGTGTGAGGGGTGTTGGGTGAGTGGTCTGGAGACGTGTGAGGGGTGTTGAATGAGTGTTCTGGTGAGGTGTGAGGGGTGTTGGGTGAGAGGTCTGGTGAGGTGTGAGGAGTGTTGGGTGAGTGGTCTGGTGAGGTGTGAGGGGTGTTGGGTGAGTGGTCTGGTGAGGTGTGAGGAGATTCACTCGTAATGTGACTAACATGAAGACTAAGAGACCCTCATGTTAATGAAGTGAGAGATCATGACTTTAAGAGAGCGAATTGAGAATAGTTTGATGTCCAGATTACAATTAACGAAAATATTTACATTGAGGTTAGATCTTATGTGGTATTGATCAACACCAGGGACCAACCTAACCTACCTCAGAGTGTAGGGAATATATCAGCATATCTTTCTTCTTTATAAACTTTGTTTCCTGTTCTTGAACTAAGAAAGACATTTTACTGAGGAGGTCTGGTTTCCTTAGTGTTGTGTTGCTGTAAGACAGGCAAGACCCGGGTGTTGGCAGTGTTCAGTCTGTTGTCTCTCTCTCTCCTGCAGGAGGAGCCAGCGGTCACCTACGCCCGTAGGTCCTCCGCCCGTCCTTCTCGACCAACTTGTCGACCGCAAGATCAAAGTTGGCGAGAAGACCCGACTCTCCATCAAAGGTAATGTGGGAACGTTCGAGCCGTTTTCTTTTTGCCGGAACGGAATTAATATTTCAGGCGAAGTCTTAAAGTGAGTAGTTGGTTTTAGAATTACTGTAATTAGTGGTTATGGATTAGTTCCCTGTCGAATTATCATACCAACTGATGCACTGGCATGAGTTGGTTGTATCTAGGATTATCACAACTGATGCCGAGCACAGAATTATTTCTCTGCAATCATTGCTAATAATGCCTTAAAATTTTCCTCGTTTTATAACACTTCATTATACTCGTAAATCCCTCCTTTGTCTCATGACACATTGTCACAGCTCATGAATCCATCTCTCGTCTCATGACTAATCATCATACCTCATAAGCTCCTCCCTCATCTCGTAACACATCAACAAAGCTTATGAGTCCCTCCCTCATCTGAAAACAATCATACCTCACAAGTTCCTCCCTCATCTCATAACACACCTCATAAATCCCTCCCTCATAACACGTAAATACACCGCATAAATCCCTCCCTCATCTCATGACACACCAACACACCTCATAAGCTCTTTCCTCGTCTCATAACACACCAGTACACCTCATGAATCCCTCCCTCATCTCATGACACGTCAACACACCTTATGAATCCCTCCCTCATCTCATGACACATCACCACACCTTATGAATCCCTCCCTCATCTCATGACACATCACCACACCTTATGAATCCCTCCCTCATCTCATGACACACCAACACACCACATAAATCCCTCCCTCATACACTCATCCCTCTCCTCATGACGCACTTTCCAGTGGAGACGCCCCCGGACGTGCTTTCCGTGACGTGGTACAACAACGGGAGGAAGGTCGAGGCTGGTGACAAGTACCGACTGAGCGACGAGGGCGGAGGGTGGCATATGCTGGAGGTCTTCCCCACAGAGCTTGGGGACGACGGCGACTGGAAAGCTGTCATTAAGAATGAAGGCGGCTTCACCACCTCCTCCTGCAAACTGACTCTCACAGGTGTGTGTGTGTGGCCATCACGTCTCCTGCTGGGTGTTGGGCAGTGCTTGGTTACATCCACGGCAACATTAGTCACCTTATAACACATAACAAACACATAGCAAATGTAAACAAGGTTTCTCATAGGTGTTGATTCCTCAAAGGCGCTGATGACTGTCCAGATCAAGGTCCATCGCCTGAGACGTGCATCAGTTCTTGTCTCTATGTATCCTAAACATCACTTAAGTCACATGATGTTTGAATTTCTCTAACTGTAAACAGTTCAAGTATCGACTCCTAGTCGGTGTGAAGCCTCACTAGGCATACCA
Source organism: Panulirus ornatus (assembly GCF_036320965.1). Lineage (NCBI taxonomy): Eukaryota > Metazoa > Arthropoda > Malacostraca > Decapoda > Palinuridae > Panulirus > Panulirus ornatus. The sequence goes on along the minus strand of NC_092251.1, from coordinate 20,147,133 downwards.
ACTGTTCAGATTGTATTAGACATACGTAGTTCAACTGTTTTCGTGTTCTTCTCGGATCAAAATTGGGAACAGAATCCATGTTGCGTACTGTACCACCTATCTTAATTTGATTCTTTTTTGAGTAACTCAGGCACTGAGAGTACAATGCCACACGTATGCTTTATATCATTAATGACGTGTTTCTTCACTGAGGTATTTCTTTAACTGTGTATTCATATAATGAGTTATTTCTTTAAAAGATATTTATTCACTGTAAACCTTTCATGCACTACTTTCCATTTCAACTCCTTTTCTTCGGCAGTTCCCCGTAATTACCGGGCGCCCCGCTTCCTGGACAACTTACGGGCGATGCTGACGGAGGAAGGGCTGGTGTCCTTCGAGTGTAAAGTGGTAGGATACCCAACACCCCTCCTACAGTGGTTCAAAGACGGGCAGGAGCTCAAACCTGGTGATGTATACCAGCTGTCCGGCACCAACTCCTTGGGTAAGAACTCTTTGCCACTTCTGTCTTGAGCTGTAAATCTACATGTAAACACTGGGACTGTTTTAACGAGAGTAAATGAAAGATTAGAATCAAATGTTCTTCATTTGGTATAAGATTATATTCCTCTGACTTTGTTCACGAGGATTAATACAAGATTTTGTTTAACGATGGTCTTGTAAATCACTGCAAATCGTGTATTTCTTCTCTTTGCACACTAGGCAAGTACTCGTGTATCGCCAAGAACTGTATGGGCGAGGCCCAGTCAATGGCTGAGCTCACGCTTGAAGATATTAAGTCCCACTTAAATGAAGAGGAGAAGGAACAGCTCCTGGCCACAAATATTCCACCCAGGTAGGTTTTAGGATTTTATGGAGGCTCATCAAAGGCTGGGAGGAACAGATAGACATATTGTTTATTGTTGCGTCTGTCAGTAATGCAGCGAATTTGCTCATGCTAATAAGGATCAGACATTCTCTTCTCTTCCTTTATCTGTGATTGATGTGGTAAAGTCTTTACCAAGGGATAACCATGGTGATTCAATTCTCTTCTTAGAAAAAGCATTTGGGTCATTCTTGTGGAATCTGTCTTCAATGCCTTAACAGACGTGTGTGATCGTCTATATTTTGTTAGATTATAGATTAGTTCGCCTCAGTTGCCCACCACATGATTATCGCGAGAGTTGCTTGGAACTTGTTTTTTACTCACCTTATAATGTAGCAGCGATACTGTTTTCCTTCCTTTCCTCGAACTCCAGGATGTCTATTGATTATTGGTCTTCTTTCTCCCTGTGAGAGCACTATCTATGGCTGTAGTATGATTTAAGACAGTAGATACGTTAGAGGAGGAAGATATGAGAAGGATACGTAGTGTGGAGGTCTGTGGAATGTTACAGGAAGGAGTAGCAGTCAGATGCGATGGCAAGACTGAATGTGACGAGACGAGAGGGTAGACAGGATCAAGATGTATGATAGCACAGGTCAGGGGTGATGACGGAGAACAAGACAGGCATGGACAGGTAAACTGTCGTAGGCTAATGGAAGTGTCAGGCCAGTGACTGATGAGTGTTTGAGGAGGTGGCATGTTGGATGAGTGGCTCACCTGGTCGAGTTAGTTTAATGTACAGATGAGAACAATAATGAGGGGATTCCTACAGTTTGAAGACTTATATGCTTCCTCACACTGGACGTGATATCGGAACTTTGATGAGTTGTATACAAACGTAAGACGAGACGTAGTTCACCAGAGGTAAATGAAAACAGAGTTAATGAAAACTGAATGAAAGATGAATACTCTGATTTCTTCTTCTCGTACTTCAACATGTCTATAGCCTCTCATGCTTCCTGAATTCTGTTGTTCCTTTAGGTGTTTTGGCTGAGGCAATCCTCGTTATTTTAGGCTCAATATTCTCGTAATACGAGCAGCCATCACCTGCTTCAGCTGTGTAAAACCCACAGTAAATTTCAGAATTGTTTAGCGTTTTTTCTGTAATTGTCACCGTTCGTCATGGACACTTGAAGGGGAGATGGTTCATCAGGAACCGATTTCTTGAGGGGGAAAGACAGAATGCAATCCTGTTGTGATGAATTGATTTTCTTACTCTGCGGATTTCAAAAGCCGTGTCGTTAGTAACTATCGAATTACTGATGCTCTTTTCTTTTTCCCACCAGATTCATCCAGGGTCTCAGGAGTCGAGACGTGAAGATCGGTGACCCCATCAGACTCACAGTGCAAGGTGGGTCACATCCCTGCTCAATCAGACGCCCCACTTTCCCATCAGAATCCAGTGTGACCCTCAGATATAATATCTATCCTATGCACTTTGTTAGGCCAGACATTTCTGTCAAAGTATCCAGCTGTTATACGCGACCATTTTGATCATAACTAACGTAACTTTTCATCTTTCTGATAAATATCAACTTATGATTGTCTGTAGGAAGATATATGGTCCATTCAATGGGAAAACCTCAGTGATCTTATGTAGATTTCGTGATCCGGTAATCTTTAATTTTCTCCTAAAATTCACCAATGGCGTTGAGTGAGTGAGATCTGTCGTATCAGTATTTATAACCAGGGTTTTCCCTGCTCCTTTTTCTCCTTGGTGATGGTAGTCACGGTGACGCCAGCCCCGGCAGTAACTTGGTACCACGAAGACGAAGTCGTCACCGAGTCTTCGAAGTTCAAGATCACCCACCAGGAACCTGGTGTCTTCCACCTGGATGTGGCCAGCCTCGAAGTCAGCGACCAGGTGCGTTCCTCATTGTTCCTCTGTACAGATGATGAATTCTTACACGACGCTGATTCATATGGGCTGATTTCCTCTAAGGGGAAACTGTTCTTGTTTTATACTCATCCAAACTTCAATTGCTCTCAAGTTAATCATAAACTTAGTTCTTGCAAAACTTTTTACCGTTTCGTTTACTAGGTTAAGCCAGACTTTAGTATCAGGTAAGTTCCTAAGTAGATGGAGAAGAAAAATATTCTTTAGTTGAGATGAATTAGTTTGCCAAAATATCATCTCAGGGTGATAAGAATTCTATGTCCTTGAGTCAAGTTGGCCATAACATTGCAAAAAGCACTTGTGGATCTTGTATATAACGAGTGAAAATATTCTCACTCTGGTCATTTTGTAAGCTGGCATAAAGTCGAACCATTAGATCAACATTGTGACTCGTGTGGTCATCTCTCCAGGGTGAGTGGAAATGTGTGGCGAGCAACGACTATGGGCACAGCGTGACTGCGTCCTCTATCAAGCTGGTCATCCCAAGACACTACAAGAAGCCAGTCTTTCTCGAGCCTCTCCGAGCGGTGCTCTCGCAAGAGGGAACCGTCAACCTCGAGTGTAAGGTAAGGCCTCCTCCTCCTCCAACACTTGCCTAAGCTGGTCCTTAGCTACCTAAATTCCTGTTGTTTTCCTGTGTGGTATGTGTCCACAGATAACGTGACTGTCACGTGTTTGATCAGTCTGGTCGCTCCATTTCTGACTGTATGTGACATCTGTTGGCCGCTGTGGTCGACCTGACGCAGCAGCAGCTGGCGGAGCCCCTAAATGACACTCCGCTGACACATGTGTCTGTGTTGATAAGTTGCTCCACCTTGTTCATTAGTGTTTCATTAACATACCAACACAGTCATCTCAACAGTTTCGCTTGAACATTGCAGTATAAGTTATGATGTAGCTGTATAACATAACCATTTCCCTCCCTCAGCTACTCTACAAACTATAAGACAGAAATTCAAATATTCCTCTAAATAATCACAAAAGCACAAGGGTTACTGAAGACCAATAGCTAGGCATTCGAAGGTAGTGACGAACTGTATTGCTTCAGGTGATCGGCGTGCCACAGCCAGTGCTAAAGTGGTACAAGGACGGGACGGAGCTGCAACCTGGGGACATCCACAAGATCATAAGCGGAGAAGATGGTACTTGTTGCCTGGGCACCTACACCTGCGAGGCCTTCAACGTAATGGGTTCCGCATCCTCCTCCGCTTCCCTCCTGGGCTTCGAGGGTGAGTGAGGGTAACCTGGGGTGTCATGCGTTGCTGTTAATGGTTGCCAGGCGTTCGCCAGGACTAGTGCCTGTCCGGACACGTCCTCTGATGATCAGATTAAGGGAAATGTGGCGTATCTGTGGTGCCTTGTAGTACTGCCACTGCACATAAAACCTTAGAAGATACTGCTTATCAAAACCACCATCACAGAGATATAACGATACTTATTCGTTCTGAAAGAAAGGTTATTTGAGTGTGTTGTGAAAGTTGTTCTGTCATTTAGCTTAGCCTGTTCGTCTGTGTTATTCTGTGAGGTTAGAAAACTAGGAAACCCTCTTGTGCAGCCAACGCATGATGGTTTGCCGCAGTCTGTGGTTATCATTTAGTATAGCTCACCTTACCTACAGAGGGTGAAAAGATGTTTAAGACATCCTGGTCGAACCATGACGGATACCCAGGTATCTAAGTCTACAAATATGGAAGCCTAGACAGGAATATTGATCTTGACGTATAGTTCAATCCTTTAAGGATATCTTGAAAGAATATATATAACTTTGAGGACATCCATTCCTTTCTTGTCACTCGAGTGTCTACTAAAGTAAACATTGTTGTCAATTATTACGAGTATTTTCTTGAATGATAGTTGGAGTGGAGTATTAGATAGTGTATCAGGCATAGTTTAGATTCATGGCTTGCAATCTCCATACACAGAGATACCAAAGTCCATACTTAATTCAATCCCAATCTCCGTTTCAGACAAGTTGATTCAAAAGGAAGGCGAGAAGATAGCCTCTACAATGGCTATGGCCGACGCCCGTGGTGTAGCCAGGAACCCATCTCTCTCCACGATCAACGAGGAGCGGTCGTCACAGATTTCTGTGTACGAGTCGGCCGTGTCCGAGGCTTCGGGTCCCGAGGACGAGAGGGCCGACGTGTCCCTCAGCATCGATGGCAAGGAGGTCTCGCTCTCGCTGTATGAAACGCCCGACATATCCGAGGCTGAGGCTAAACAGATTGCCGAGATCTACGCTGATGAAATCTCGGATCATTTGTCAGGTATAAAGTCGTGTGATGACACTTTATAATCACATCACGTTAGATCGTGTGATGCAAATATCAGGATGATCTCACTTGGTGTTATTTAAGTATCTTATATGCAGGTAACTGTGATAGGGATCTTAATTATTCTTATATTTGTTTGCAACGAATATTTTTTACAGAAGGTATCGTGGGTCTTGTGTTCTGGATAGTTGGCTAAGCTGGAGATTTAACATCTTGTTGAACGTTTATTCGTATGTTTCATATCTGCTTCTTCCAGTACACGAGAACAATCAAGCCGAGCTGCCTCCCCTCCGCTTCACCAGGGAGACATCTCGCAAAGGTCCGCTCATCATGGAGGCGATGGTGATCGACGTGGAGAACGAGGCGTTTGAGGAATACATGAGTTTACCTGACATTAGTTATGATGATGCTCGAACAGAGGCTGATGTCGAGGAGTTATCAGCCCTGGAGGCGGTAGTTGTAGAGGAGCGGGAGGCGCTACGCTCAGACATAGCAGATCTGCCGGAAATGGAGATGTGGGATGAGGAGCAGGTGTCTGCGCATACGGTGTCTGTGGAGGGCAAGGGAGTGGCTCACATTAGTGAGCAGAACGTACAAAGCCACGACCTCAGATCTCTCAGCGAACAGGGTATAACTATGCTGCGGGAACATGGTGAAGAGAAACGTGTTCTTGGGAGAGGTGAAGCCCTTATTATGGAAGAGCCGCAGGTAATGAGTGTCGAAGCCAAGACCTTCGTGGGTGAGGGTGGCCAACAGGCTGTGGCAGAGGCCAAGGAGATGCCTGGCATGAACGTTGCCCGCGCGGAAGAACAGGCAGTATTTTCGGGTCTCGAGAAGATGAAGACCGAGGGAACTGAGAAGAAGCAAGCAAAACGGTCCATCGAGGCTCGTGAAGTGGCGGTGGCAGAGGAGCAACAGATTCTGACCGAGGGAGGCACTCTGTCAGACCTGACCGATATGAGCAAAATGACCGAACGATACCCAACCTTCGTGACGCAGGAGGCCCTGGCGGTGACCTCCAGCGAAGCAGTTGAACAAGCCAAGTCTATGGAGTCCGAGGAGAGACCGTCCAAAAAGGCAAAGAAAGCTTCGGCGAAGAAGATCCAGGTTCCAGGTGAAGCTGCTGTCGTTCAGTCTCCTGAGGTACTTGGAGAGGCGAAGCAGCTACCTGAAGAGCAGATGAAGTTAGAACAGGCCAAGGCAGTCATCTCCGGCCACGAGGGCTACAAAGTTGTCAGTGCAGAGGTGATGGAGGATGTGGCCTCTTTTGAGGCGATGGCAGCAAAGGCCCAACAGGCGCGAGTGAAGGACGCCACCCAGCGTGAAGCACTGATCATGGAGGAGGCCGAGGCCCTTACTGCTGAGGCCCTTGAGACCTTGAAGGTGAAAAAAGCCAAAGCTCAGAAAGCAACGGTTAACCAAGTGTCTGCTGCTGGCGTTGCGCAGCAGCAGGAACAGGAGTACTATACTGCGTCCCAGGATATATCTGAGTATTACCAGGCAGAGGAGACGGAAGCTGATTTCAGCGAACTACATTCCATGTTGGTACCTGTCCAGCAGGCTGAGCACTATGGTTACGAGCATGCGGAGGCCTTTGAGAGCTACACACCCGAACAACAAATGGCAATACAACGGGACCCTAGTTATAGAGAGGCTATGGCCGTTGCTATCAGGGAAGGGTACTCCCAACCTGGTGAACTGGCTGTGATGAGCGGTCAGGAGGCCCAAGCTTACGCCCAGCAGACTCTATTCGAGGCAGTAGAAGGCTACGAGCAAATGGGAATATCTGGTGACGTCAGAGACATGGCGGATTACATGCGGGCAGAGAGCGACACAGCCCATGTCTTGGCTGATACGACTCGAGAAGCAGTCATGATCCAAGAAGCTGACGTTGATTATGCTAACCTTAACGTTTTCAACAGGAAGATATGTCGCAAATGTTGACCGTCGCTGAGGAACGAAGTGGGTCGCTGGTAGAATGTATCGTCGTGCAAGAGGCTGACTTGCAGGCAGAAGCTGCAATCGTATCGCAGAGACCGGCCGCTCGACCCGAGAGGGCCGTTGCTGGCATTGTTGAGGGAGCAGCTGAGTCTGCCACAGTTGGAGAGCCACCTGTGGTGGCAGAAATGGCTCGCGATAAAGCTGGCGAACAGAAGGCTGCAGACGCTGGAGATAAGAAGCGTTCTGCGGCTGCGTCTGCTTCCGAAGATGAAAAGATAATGGCTGCATCTAAAGGTCAGTCAGTTGTCGTGTCAGAGGTAGATGGAGCGACGCCAAAGAAAGCGAAGATAGAACAGGAACTTGAGAGCAAAGCAGCAGATGAAAAAGATGCGAAGGCTGCAGAAGCTGCAGCTCTGACTGCTGAGCAAATTCAAGCAAGAAAGAAGGAAATTAAGGAGAAAATGGAAGCTCTCCAGGCCAAGCAAGAAGATGGCAAGATATGCAGGACACCAAGCACTGAGTCTCTCACAGAGTCGCTTGAATCTGAAGAGGTTAAGATGGTGAAGGTGGTGGATGACTCTGGCGCAAAAGGAAAGCCTAAAACTGAAGCAGGCAGGGCTGAGCAGTCATCTGAAGTTAGTGTCGATGAAACTGTCGTCGAAGGTGGGAAGATCATACAGAAGAAACGGAAAGTAAGCACTGAACAGGCAACGCAAAAGGCAGACATTCTGGAAGAAGAAAATCTCGCAGAGGAGGTTCTAGAACACAAAGTAAAGAAAGCAAAGTCCGTAAAAGTTTCCACTGAAGATTCTGAGGCAAGCGTGGAGAAAAAAGGTTCTTCAAAGCTCGCCAGAGTTTCTGTGACAATCACTGAGGAAGGTGCGATACAGGAGGAGACTATTCGGAAAGCTGGCGATAAAGGCATGTCACCTGAGGTCGAGGAGGACGGTGAACTGGTTGCTTCCTCTGAAAAGAAGAAGAAGAAGGAAGAGCCATCTTCACAAAAATTAGATGTGACTGAATCACAAAAAGAAGGCTCGTCACAGGAGAAGGCAGATGAGCGGGAGAAACGAGGTCCTCTCCAAGACGAAGCGTCGCAGCCGAAAGATATACCCCAGGAGACAGCTGCCAAAGAAGCAGCAGATCTTCAGCAGAAGGAAGAGACTGCCGATGGACAAACAGCTCCGACCGCGAAATCGAGCTTCGTCTCTGATGTAACGTCAGCCATTGCAACCAAGGTTTCCGAGATGACATCAGCCATAGCATCGATGATGGGACTAAAATCGGCGAAGGTGGAGGAAGAGGTTGCGCCAGAAGAATCAGTTGATGAACTAAAACTGCCTGATCGCCCGAGAAAAGTTCCTGTTGTGATTGGTGTGGATGGTAGTGATAAGAAAGCAGCTGGGGCAGCCATTGGCGCCCCTAAGAAAGCTACAGAGGAGTCGACTGTAAATGACCAGAAGAGTTTAGCTCTAGGAAAGTTACCTGAATCTCAGAAAGCGACTGCCTCTGTCATGGCTGTTGAAGAGTCTGTTAATGACAGTTCACAGAAAGATCAAGCAGGATTAGTCGAGAAGAAAGAATCAGACTCTGTTAAAGATAATCTAACTGCCAAGAGAGAGGAGATTTTAGCGAAAAAGCAAGAATTACTTGCCAAACAAGAGGCTGCCATGAAACATCGAGAACCTAGCGAAGAGCCTTCCAGTGAGTTTACGACAACTAGTGAAATGAGTACCGATTCTTTGAGCGAAATGGAAGGTTTGATGGAATCCAAGGAGGCTAAGAATATTACTGTGAAGAGTGTTAAAGAAGGAGCGACTCCTTCAAAGGAAGAACAAGAGACCAAACAGAAAGTTCAGCCTGACCAGGGACATGAGGAATCCACGGTGTCAAGTGATGCAACTCTGTCGCTAAAAAAGAAGGACCAAGGCTATGGGACAGATGAGGCCTCAGCGGATCTGTCGATAGAACTGAAGGCAAAGGAGGGAAAAGAAAAGTCTGGGATGGTCAGTCAAATGGCTTCCATGACGGAGAAGATAAAGGCCAAGACCTTAAAGATTCTGGAGGTAGCATTAGGAGACGCGTTCCGTGCTTCGGAGAGCACCGAACCACAGGATACGGAAGACCAAAAGATCAAGATGGCTGAAAGTAAAGCCAAAATGGAAGAAGCGGCCGATGAAGGTTATATTGCGGAAAGCCAGGCCCAGCAGAAGATATCTGACGTTGCAGCGCAAAAAGGAAAAGCGACAGTTGCTGAAGAGGCCACGGAAGTCTCAATACAGGTCGCTGCAGCAAGGAACGGGGACATATCGAAGGTAGATCAAGATATCGAAGCGACGGTTAGAGAAGCAGATAAGAAAGGGTTTGAGGAATCTTCCACCTCAGCTGACGCTACGTTGTCACTGAAAAAGAAGGGGCAAGCCTACGGGAAAGGCGAGGCTTCAGCAGATCTGTCGGTGGACCTGAAGGGAAAGGAGGGAGTAGGAAGACCTGAGGATGAAGCTGCCCTCAAGGATAAAGTTAAGAAAGCTGTACCTCCCGAAGATGATTCTAAAGATGTTACGAAAAAGGCCAAGTCGCCCGAAGCAGTTTCCAAAGATGATGCCAAGAAAGCAAGATTACTTGAGGCAGCTTCTAAGGAGGATGCTGAAAAAGCGAAATCTCCCTCAGCGGTCTCTAAGGATGACATCAACAAAGCCAAGTCTCGTGAAGCTGTCGTCAACGATGTTGCCAAAGCTGTCCCAGATGATCAGGGACAAACGTACGAGGAGTCTTCTGTATCAGCTGATGCAACACTGTCTCTGAAAAAGAAGGGCAAAGCCTTTGGGAAAGAGGAGGCTTCAGCCGATTTGTCCTTGGAATTCAAAACGAAGGAGGGAAAACAGAGAGCTAAAGCTGAATCAGCTCCTGAAGACGCAAAGAAAGCCGGATCTGTTGAGGTATCCAAGGATGATGTCAAGAAGGCAAAACTTGACGCCACGGAGGCGAGGGATGATGACAAGAAGTCGCAGCTGCGAAAAGAAGACAAGAAAACAAAACTTGAGGCAAAGGAAGAAGTGACTCCTAGTGCGAAGGAACTCAAGGAAGAGTCTGTACAGAAGGATGGTAAAAAAGCGATTTCCTCTGAAGCTAAAGATGACGTAAAGACTGTCAAGGACGCTAAAGACAAGTCTGAGACTGAAGCTAGGACTGCAGACAAAGCCAGACCTGCTGAAGCCAAAGCAGGAAAGAGGGAAAGTCTAAAGGAAGAAGATATTAAGGCTGTTAAAGAGGAGGAAAACAAGGCTAAAGTGAAAGAAGATAAGGCTAAGGTGAAGGAGGCAGAAAAAAGCAAAGTTGATGAGAAGGAAGTGGACAAAGCCAGGACTGATGTAAAGGAATCAGATAAAGCAAAAAGTAAACTGAAAGAAGCAGAACAAGTGAAGACCGATATGAAGGAAACGGACAAAGCTAAGGTAAATGAAGCAGATAAAGCTAAGACTGAATTAAAAGAGGCAGATAAAGTCAAAACTGAAGTGAAGGAAATAGGCAAAGCCACAACTGAAGTAAGAGAAGAAAAAGCCAAGGCTGAAGGAAAAGAACCAGACAAAGCAGCGAAGGCTGAAATGAAGGAGGCAGACAAAGCAGCGAAGGCTGAAATGAAGGAGGCAGACAAAGCAGCGAAGGCTGAAATGAAGGAGGCAGACAAAGCTAAAGCTGCCATGAAGCAAACAGATAAGGGCAAAGCTGAAGTGAAGGAAGTGGACAAAGCCAAGACTGAAGGAAAGGAAGAAAAGGCCAAGGCTGAGGCCAGAGAAGCAGACAAAGCCAAAGCTGAAGTAAAGGCAGCAGACAAAGTTAAGACTGAAATGAAAGAGGCAGACAAGACCAAGGTTGAAGTGAAAGAGGCAGAAAAAGCCAAGGCTGAAGTGAAGGCAGACAAAGCCAAGGGTGAATTGAAGGAAGCAGACAAAGCCAAGGCTGAAGTGAAGGAGGCAGACAAAGAAAAGACTGAAAAGAAGAAAGAAGACAAAGTAAAGGTTGAAGAGAAGAAAGTAGACAAAGGCAAGGATGAAGAGAAGAAAGAAGGCAAAGTAAAGGTTGAAGAGAAGAAAGAAGACAAAGCCAAGGCTGAAGAGAAGAAAACAGACAAAGAAAAGACTGAAGAGAAGAAAGTAGTCAAAGGCAAGGCTGAAGAGAAGAAAGAAGACAAAGTCAAGCTTGAAGAGAAGAAAGAAGACAAAGGCAAGGCTGAAGAAAAGAAAGTAGACAAAGGCAAGGCTGAAGAGAATAAAGATGACAAAACCAAGACTGAGGAGAAAAAAGTAGAAAAGGGCAAGGCTGCAGACAAGATAGAAGACAAAGCCAAGGCTGAAGAGAAGAAAGAAGACAAAGCCAAGGCTGAAGAAAAGAAAGAAGACAAAGCCAAGGTTGATGAGAAGAAAGCAGACAAAGAGAAGATTGAAGAGAAGAAAGACAAAGCGAAGATTGATGAGAAGAAAGCAGACATAGCCAAACCTGGAGAGAAGATAGCTGACAAAGCCAAGCCTGAAGAAAAGGAAGCAGACAAAACAAAGACTGAAGAGAAGAAAGAAGACAAAGCCAAGCCAGAAGAGAAGAAGACAGACAAAGAAAAGGCTGGAGACAAGAAAGCAGAAAAAGCCAAGGTTGAGGAGAAGAAAGTAGACAAAGACAAGACTGAGGAGAAGAAAGAAGACAAAGCCAAGACTGAGGAGAAGAAAGAAGACAAAGCCAAGGCAGAGGAGAAGAAAGAAGACAAAGCCAAGGCTGAAGAGAAGAAAGTAGACAAAACTAAAGCTGAAGAGAAGAAAGAAGACAAAGCCAAGGCAGAGGAGAAAAAAGAAGACAAAGCCAAGGCCGAAGAGAAGAAAGTAGACAAAACTAAGGCTGAAGAGAAGAAAGAAGACAAAGCCAAGGCTGAAGAGAAGAAAGTAGACAAAGCCAAGGCTGAGGAGAAGAAAGAAGACAAAGCCAAGGCTGAGGAGAAGAAAGAAGACAAAGCCAAGGCTGAGGAGAAGAAAGAAGACAAAGCCAAGGCTGAGGAGAAGAAAGAAGACAAGGCCAAGCCAGAAGAGAAGAAAGTAGACAAAACTAAGGCTGAAGAGAAGAAAGAAGACAAAGACAAGACTGAAGTGAAGAAAGACAAAGCCAAGGCTGAAGAGAAGAAAGAAGACAAAGCCAAGGCTGAGGAGAAGAAAGAAGACAAAGCTAAGGCTGAAGAGAAGAAAACAGACAAAGACAAGGCTGAAGAGAAGAAAGTAGACAAAACAAAGGCTGAAGAGAAGAAAGAAGACAAAACAAAGGCTGAAGAGAAGAAAGAAGAAAAAGCCAAGGCTGAAGAGAAGAAAGAAGACAAAGCCAAGGCTGAAGAGAAGAAAGAAGACAAAACAAAGGCTGAAGAGAAGAAAGCAGACAAAGCTAAGGCTGAAGACAAGAAAGAAGACAAAGCCAAGGCTGAAGAGAAGAAAGTAGACAAGGCCAAGGCTGAAGAGAAGAAAGAAGACAAAACAAAGGGTGAAGAGAAGAAAACAGACAAAGCTAAGGCTGAAGACAAGAAAGAAGACAAAGCCAAGGCTGAAGAGAAGAAAGTAGACAAAGCTAAGGCTGAAGAGAAGAAAGAAGAAAAAGCCAAGGCTGAAGAGAAGAAAGAAGACAAAGCCAAGGCTGAAGAGAAGAAAGACGACAAAACAAAGGCTGAAGCGAAGAAAGCAGACAAAGCTAAGGCTGAAGAGAAGAAAGAAGACAAAGCCAAGGCTGAAGAGAAGAAAGCAGACAAAGCTAAGGCTGAAGAGAAGAAAGAAGACAAAGCCAAGGCTGAAGAGAAGAAAGCAGACAAAGCTAAGGCTGAAGAGAAGAAAGAAGACAAAGCCAAGGCTGAAGAGAAGAAAGTAGACAAAAAGTCTGAAGAGAAGAAAGAAGACAAACCCAAGGCTGAGGAGAAGAAAGTAGATAAAGCCAAGGGCGAAGAGAAGAAAGAAGACAAAGTCAAGGCTGATGAGAAGAAAGAAGATAAAGCCAAGGCTGAAGAGAAGAAAGTAGACAAAACTAAGGCTGAAGAGAAGAAAGAAGATAAAGTTAAGGCTGATGAGAAGAAAGAAGATAAAGCCAAGGCTGAAGAGAAGAAAGTAGACAAAACTAAGGCTGAAGAGAAGAAAGAAGACAAAGGTAAGGCTGATGAGAAGAAAGAAGATAAAGCCAAGGCTGAGGAGAAGAAAGTTGATAAAACCAAGGGTGAAGAGAAGAAGGCAGACAAAGTGAGGGCTGAAGAGAAGGAAGCAGATAAAGCCACAGCCATTAAAGCCAATGAAAGGAAGAGGTCCAGCATAGCAGAGGGTGATGCAAAAGCCATCAAAGACTCCGAGGTTAAGGCAAATGACAAGGTCAGGAAGAGATCCAGTGTGAAAGAGGTTGACTCAGAGTCTGCCGAAGCTACTGAAGGTTCCAAGATTGAAGCAGACAAAGCTATGTCGCCCGTACGAAGGACAAGGAAAAGATCAAGTTTAAAGGAAGGTGAAGGAAGTAGGAAGATCACGGAGGATAAAGCCGATTCCGTTTCTAGAGCCATGTCCCCCGAGGTGCAGCGGAGGCAGCGACCGAGCGTGGATCAAGACGATGACACGAGAGTTAAGTCTCCCGAGCCTCCTGCCCGAAGAAGGCGGGGTGAGGCAGAGTCCCCAAGAGACGCGAAGGTCAAGCCAGTCGAAGACTTGACGGCCGTGCGAGCTGCCGAGCTGAGACAACAGGAGGAGATACTGAGGAAGAAGAAGGAGAGGCTGAGGCAAGACACACTTGAACAGGTGCAGGAGGACGAGAGGGCCAAGAGAGAGAGATTGAAGAGGAGAGAAGAGATCGAAAAGCTTGAGAAAGAGGAAAAAGAACTTAACGAAAAAAGGAAGAAATTAAAGGAAGAAGAGGAGAAAGAGAGATTACAAGAAGCTGAAAGGAAAATGAAGGAAGAAAAGGAGATGGCTGAGAAGAGAAGAAAGCGCAGGGAAGAGCAAGAGAGGTTACTGAAAGAAGAGGAAGAACAACAACGTAAAGAAGAGGAGGAAAGAAAGAAAAGATTAGAAAAGAGGAAAGAAGAACAAGAGAAACTAAGAAAAGAGGAAGAGGCGCGGATGCTAAAAGAAGATGAGGAGAAACGAGAGAAGCGAAGACAAAGGAGGTTAGAGGAAGAAAAAGCCGCAAAGGAGTTGGAAGAAAAGTATTTGAGGGATGAACAGGAAAGAAGAGAAAGAAGACGAAGACAGAAAGAAGAGGAGGAGAAATTCATGAGACAGAGAGAAGAAGAAAGAAGAAAAAGGATTGAGAGGGATAGAGAAGAAAAAAGAATGCGTATACAGAAGGAGAGAGAAGACGAGGAAAGGCGTTTGGAGGAAGAGGAAGAGCGGAGAAAAGAAAGGAGGAAAAGAAGAGAGGAGAATGATAAACTCATGGCTGAAGAGGAGGCAAGGAGGGATGCTGAGGCCAGAAAGAGAATTGAAGGGGAGAAGAGAAGGCTGGAAGAGGAACTTCGTGGAAGAGAGGAATATAGGAGAAAGAAGGATGAGGAACTGAGACAGCAAGGAGAAGAGTTCCTGAGGAAGGTAAGAGGCGCACATGGAACGATCTTTATCAAGTAGTTTAGTCTTTACAGATGAAAAAGATCGATGACTGACTTCATGCCTTCGAGATCGTCTTTTGGATAATTATTATCTGTAGCTCTTCCCTTCTAATTTACTCTTATATTATCTTTTCTAAATCTACTCTATCTTATCTTTTCTAAATCTACTCCATCTTATCTTTTCTAAATCCTTTTATCAATCGCTCCTTTCGTGAGAGTAAAGATGTTCCCTATGCTCACTCGAATAAGTTAAGTCGCTACTTACAGTGACAGAAGCGTTATCATATACAGTGACAGGAGCGTTACACCGTACATAGACAGAAACGTTACCACGCACAGTGCAGTACAGTGACTGGAGCGTTACCCCTTACAGTGACAAGAGCTATACCCTGTACAGTGACAGGAGCATTACCGCAAAGTGTGTCACGGTCGTTACCTTGCACAGCGACAGGAGTGTTACTACGTAAAGCATCAAGAGGGGCAGTATGTGATGTGACGTTAGCATCTGTGGATTAATGTTGTTCATTGTTACAGACAGGCAGTAAAGTAGCAATCAGACACGACCTGCTAATCTAGATTTCCTTCTCGACGTTTGGACTTCTGTCTGCCTTCAGGGAATATGAGACAAAGAGAAAAACTGAGCAGACATGGAGGCCTCACTGTACACCGACCGGGAACCTGATCCAATACCATTGTGTATAACCTGATCCAATACCACTGTGTATAACCTGATCCAATGCCATTGTGTATAACCTGATCCAATACCATTGTGTATAACCTGATCCAATACCATTGTGTATAACCTGATCTAATACCATTGTGTATAACCTGATCCAATACCATTGTGTATAACCTGATCCAATACCATTGTGTATAACCTGATCCAATACCATTGTGTATAACCTGATCCAATACCATTGTGTATAACCTGATCCAATACCATTGTGTATAACCTGATCCAATACCATTGTGTATAACCTGATCCAATACCATTGTGTATAACCTGATCCAATACCATTGTGTATAACCTGATCCAATACCATTGTGTATAACCTGATCCAATACCATTGTGTATAACCTGATCCAATACCATTGTGTATAACCTGATCCAATACCATTGTGTATAACCTGATCCAATACCATTGTGTATAACCTGATCCAATACCATTGTGTATAACCTGATCCAATACCACTGTGTATAACCTGATCCAATACCATTGTGTATAACCTGATCCAATACCATTGTGTATAACCTGATCCAGTACCATTGTGTATAACCTGATCCAATACCATTGTGTATAACCCAGTTTGAAGCATTAGTGCGTCGTCGTCTCCCGAGGAATACAATTGTATAAACGTTGAGAGTTGAATTATGATGAACATCTCGTGTCTCATTTCTACTTTATTATCTATCTAGATTAATCAATAAGGTTTATCCTGCTCCATGAATGTGCCTGTTGGAAGATACTCACAAATGTTTTCGTCATCAGTTTAGAAAGTCGTTTCTTAATGTGTGTAACATTAAAACTTCATGCGTTTGTAATAACAATCTATGGTTCTCGTTTTCTTGTATAATAGATGATACACCGTTCACTATCCTTCAGCTAATGATGAGTAGTTAAACATAATTACATAATCGCATAAAAATGACGTAATTATCACTTTTATCACTTATTTTTATCAAGATTTCGAAGTCTTTTCATAATTTTTTTTATATAACATTGCCAGATATCAAATCTACTCATGTTGTTTGAGTTCTTCAGTCCTGTTGGCGATGTTTTTATGTCTCCATCTCCACTAACATCAGTGCAATGGAGACTCGTGATGTTATGTCATGACATACAGTTACCTGTAATCTACAGGTGACAGAGTAAATTAAATGCCATTTACAGGTATCATTGAGCTGATTAATGAAAACCTACAGAGCATCACTGTTGTTCACTAATCACTGCAAAACGTCCTTGACTTGAGCAGTTATCAATTACACTGTTTGGATATGTCTGTCAGATGTCTGTAGGTATTCACGTAGTCTGATCCGATGATAATCGGTGCCCAATAGGAGGAGGAACGCCGTCGTATGCGTATGGAGGACCGTCGCAAGCGTGAAGAAGAGGAACAAAAGGAGTACCAGCAGATGCAGCTGGAGTACGATGAACGCAAGCGGCAGGATCGAGAGAGGAGGAAGATCGAGTACTCAGAGAAGGAACTGATCGAAGCCGACAGATACGGTTCTCTTGGCAGGAGGCTCCGTGGCTACAGTCCTGAGGTAAGCCACCTTGACCTGACCTCGACCTGACCTCTAATTACTTTAAGACTTTGTGCTTGAGTGTAAATATATTCTTAACGAGGAAGTAGATCATTTCTGAGAATGATGTGATTAGCGTGATCATGGGAATGACTGTTAATACCCAAGGTGTTTGAACGTGTATTTTGAGCCTCGTTTACCTTCAACGTTCTCTTCATCTCTGCCAGACTGAGTCGGTAAGCCGTCGAGACCCCAAGCGACGTCCTAAGTTCAGCACAAAGCTACAGGATCGACAGACGGCGAAAGGAACGCGCGTCCGCCTCTCGTGTCACGTCCTGTACCCTCACGACGAGGACCCGCCAGAGGTGGAGTGGTTCAGGGGCGGCTACCCCATCAGGGAAGACGACAGAATCAGAGTAAGTTGTCTACGGGTATCTGGTGGCGACGTAGCGTCCCTGTATATCTTTCAGAATATGCTTTACTGCTTAACTAGTCCTTGATAGGATAGGATAGGATAGCCAACTGAAACAGGTACCTCATCTATTTTCATACCATTTTGGCTTGAGATGAATAGAACACACACACACACACACACACACATACATTGGGCTCCGTAGTGTCATAGCTAGCATTACTGACCATGAGACAACACAGGTCAGCTCAGGGTCGGACTCGCATAGGTTCGAATCATAGGTGTGGCAGTCGGCCTACACCCAACCCGGGTGTTCATCTTACCCTCGGAGTTGGTCGATAAATGGGTACCTGTGTCTTAGGCTGGATGTTGTGTGTGCATAAATACACATGAATAAAGACATAGTACGTATATGTAAGGCTAAGAGACGGGGCAACACGAGTGTAAAACTCTCTCCACGTAACACTCAAATAGTAATCACACACACACACACACACACACACACACACACACCAGGAATAGCCTCAGTGGACACTTTGACTGTCATCCGTGGCCTCCATGTATGTGACTCTTGAACACACACACACACAAGTGATCACTTGACCTGCACGACCCAAGGTTCGTTCAGCTGGAGGGAAAGGTATGTTCCACCAGTGACACTTGTGTTGGTGCACCTGATACCTCTCCTTGCCACGAAGGTGATCTTCACTTGCATATCATAAAGAAATGGAGTCACTAATTCCACTTATAGAACAGAAGGATATGCTGTGTTTTGTGAAGTCTGTAGGAAGCTACACAGAGAGAGAGGATGAGTTATGTACATACATAGAGGGAATGCCACTGATGGAGGGAATAGGAAAAGATGACGAGAGCAAGGATGATTTTCGAACATGTGAGGTTGGAAAGGTATATATGTTAGAGAACGGGGGATCATGGTTGAGTGAGAGGCATCACGCATGCCTAACATCACAGATCACATCTCTTCTTCCAGCTTCCTTGACTATAAGGACCTCGTGTGGATCTGAGTATCTGAGGGAACGAAAGACGTTTATCATTGTTCAAAGTTGATTTCTGGAGTGTGTATTGAAGAAGGTTATAACTCATCAAGCTTACGAGCTCGAGTGGGCAAAAGATACAAGACTGTGATTGTATTTCACTACGTGGACGTATGAATGTTAATCTCTTTCCTTATTTTAGATCACATACTTTCATCAGGATTTAACATGTTACATATTAATGTTAAAGAGCGATTAGATCTTCTTGGGGAACTTGCTAAAGAGCGATTAGATCTTCTTGGAAAACTTAAGAAGTGCAAACCATCTAATTTCTATGGGTAAATCTGACAATAGTATCAAAGATATCGGGTTAAATCATATTAAATAGGGCTAGAATTAAAAGATGCTGTCATGAGTTAGGCTCCTGTGAATCTACATGGTCAAATATGAATCATTTAGGACCTAGAAACGTTAGACATTTCATTGAAGTATCTTGTGAACCAGACTGGGCCCAATGTTGTGGGTAGAGAGGTGTTTACCTCTGTGTTTACACATATGTATCTACTGCCATCCGGCCATGATTCGCCTTGACCACCTTCAGATCATCAACCACGAGGGCGTGGCGTCCCTGGAGGTGAGCCAGACCTGTCGTGGGGACTCGGGCGAGTACACTTGCACCGCCAGGAACCGCCACGGTCGCGTCTCCACCACCTGTGACCTGCGAGTGAAGGGCGAGGAAGACCAGAAACCAAGCCCTCCTACCTTCACCACCAGTCTCAGAGGTACACCCACCATGACTGTTGTCTCTGAGGTACACCCACCATGGCTGTTGTCTCAGAGGTACACCCACCATGGCTCTGGTCTCAGAGGTACACCCACCATGGCTCTGGTCTCAGAGGTACACCCACCATGGCTGTTGCCTCAGAGGTACACCCACCATGGCTGCTTCATCGCCTCTGTGTAGCATACACTGACTACAGAGTGCAAGATTTCACACACACACACACACACACATATATATATATATATATATATATATATATATATATATATATATATATATATATATATATTTTTTTTTTATTATATATATATATATATATATATATATATATATATATATATATATATTTTTTTTTTTATACTTTGTCGCTGTCTCCCGCGTTTGCGAGGTAGCGCAAGGAAACAGACGAAAGAAATGGCCCAACCCACCCCACACACATGCATATACACACGTCCACACACGCAAATACACATACCTACACAGCTTTCCATGGTTTACCCCAGACGCTTCACATGCCTTGATTCAATCCACTGACAGCACGTCAACCCCGGTATACCACATCGCTCCAATTCACTCTATTCCTTGCCCTCCTTTCACCCTCCTGCATGTTCAGGCCCCGATCACACAAAATCTTTTTCACTCCATCTTTCCACCTCCAATTTGGTCTCCCTCTTCTCCTTGCTCCCTCCACCTCCGACACATATATCCTCTTGGTCAATCTTTCCTCACTCATCCTCTCCATGTGCCCAAACCACTTCAAAACACCCTCTTCTGCTCTCTCAACCACGCTCTTTTTATTTCCACACATCTCTCTTACCCTTACGTTACTCACTCGATCAAACCACCTCACACCACACATTGTCCTCAAACATCTCATTTCCAGCACATCCATCCTCCTGCGCACAACTCTATCCATAGCCCACGCCTCGCAACCATACAACATTGTTGGAACCACTATTCCTTCAAACATACCCATTTTTGCTTTCCGAGATAATGTTCTCGACTTCCACACATTCTTCAAGGCCCCCAGAATTTTCGCCCCCTCCCCCACCCTATGATCCACTTCCGCTTCCATGGTTCCATCCGCTGCCAGATCCACTCCCAGATATCTAAAACACTTCACTTCCTCCAGTTTTTCTCCATTCAAACTCACCTCCCAATTGACTTGACCCTCAACCCTACTGTACCTAATAACCTTGCTCTTATTCACATTCACTCTCAACTTTCTTCTTCCACACACTTTACCAAACTCAGTCACCAGCTTCTGCAGTTTCTCACATGAATCAGCCACCAGCGCTGTATCATCAGCGAACAACAACTGACTCACTTCCCAAGCTCTCTCATCCCCAACAGACTTCATACTTGCCCCTCTTTCCAAAACTCTTGCATTTACCTCCCTAACAACCCCATCCATAAACAAATTAAACAACCATGGAGACATCACACACCCCTGTCGCAAACCTACATTCACTGAGAACCAATCACTTTCCTCTCTTCCTACACGTACACATGCCTTACATCCTCGATAAAAACTTTTCACTGCTTCTAACAACTTTCCTCCCACACCATATATTCTTAATACCTTCCACAGAGCATCTCTATCAACTCTATCATATGCCTTCTCCAGATCCATAAATGCTACATACAAATCCATTTGCTTTTCTAAGTATTTCTCACATACATTCTTCAAAGCAAACACCTGATCCACACATCCTCTACCACTTCTGAAACCACACTGCTCTTCCCCAATCTGATGCTCTGTACATGCCTTCACCCTCTCAATCAATACCCTCCCATATAATTTACCAGGAATACTCAACAAACTTATACCTCTGTAATTTGAGCACTCACTCTTATCCCCTTTGCCTTTGTACAATGGCACTATGCACGCATTCCGCCAATCCTCAGGCACCTCACCATGAGTCATACATACATTAAATAACCTTACCAACCAGTCAACAATACAGTCACCCCCTTTTTTAATAAATTCCACTGCAATACCATCCAAACCTGCTGCCTTGCCGGCTTTCATCTTCCGCAAAGCTTTCACTACCTCTTCTCTGTTTACCAAATCATTTTCCCTAACCCTCTCACTTTGCACACCACCTCGACCAAAACACCCTATATCTGCCACTCTATCATCAAACACATTCAACAAACCTTCGAAATACTCACTCCATCTCCTTCTCACATCATCACTACTTGTTATCACCTCCCCATTAGCGCCCTTCACTGAAGTTCCCATTTGCTCCCTTGTCTTACGCACTTTATTTACCTCCTTCCAGAACATCTTTTTATTCTCCCTAAAATTTAATGATACTCTCTCACCCCAACTCTCATTTGAACCATTATGTGACATTCATTTTTTTCATTCATTTCAAGCTAGAAGTTTCAGTTTTCTAAATTGTTTCTTACATTTTTCATATGTATATATATGTATGTGTGTGTGTGTGTATATGTGCGTGTGTATGTGTATGTGTGTGTATGTGTATATGTATATATATATGTATATTATCCCTGGGGATAGGGGTGAAAGAATACTTCCCACGTATTCCTCGCGTGTCGTAGAAAGCGACTAGAGGGGACGGGAGCGGGGGGGCCAGAAATCCTCCCCTCCTTGTATTAACTTTCTAAAATGGGAAACAGAAGAAGGAGTCACGCGGGGAGTGCTCATCCTCCTCGAAGGCTCAGAGTGGGGTGCCTAAATGTGTGTGGATGTAACCAAGATGTGAAAAAAGGAGAGATAGGTAGTATGTTTGAGGAAAGGAACCTGGATGTTTTGGCTCTGAGTGAAACGAAGCTCAAGGGTAAAGGGGAAGAGTGGTTTGGGAATGTCTGGGGAGTAAAGTCAGGGGTTAGTGAGAGGACAAGAGCAAGGGAAGGAGTAGCAATACTCCTGAAACAGGAGCTGTGGGAGTATGTGATAGAGTGTAAGAAAGTAAATTCTCGATTAATATGGGTAAAACTGAAAGTTGATGGAGAGAGGTGGGTGATTATTGGTGCATATGCACCTGGGCATGAGAAGAAAGATCAAGAGAGGCAAGTGTTTTGGGAGCAGCTGAACGAGTGTGTTAGTGGTTTTGATGCACGAGACCGGGTTATAGTGATGGGTGATTTGAATGCAAAGGTGAGTAATGTGGCAGTTGAGGGAATAATTGGTATGCATGGGGTGTTCAGTGTTGTAAATGGAAATGGTGAAGAGCTTGTAGATTTATGTGCTGAAAAAGGACTGATGATTGGGAATACCTGGTTTAAAAAGCGAGATATACATAAGTATACTTATGTAAGTAGGAGAGATGGCCAGAGAGCGTTATTGGATTACGTGTTAATTGACAGGCGTGCGAAAGAGAGACTTTTGGATGTTAATGTGCTGAGAGGTGCAACTGGAGGGATGTCTGATCATTATCTTGTGGAGGCTAAGGTGAAGATTTGTATGGGTTTTCAGAAAAGAAGAGTGAATGTTGGGGTGAAGAGGGTGGTGAGAGTAAGTGAGCTTGAGAAGGAGACCTGTGTGAGGAAGTACCAGGAGAGACTGAGTACAGAATGGAAAAAGGTGAGAACAATGGAAGCAAGGGGAGTGGGGGAGGAATGGGATGTATTTAGGGAATCAGTGATGGATTGCGCAAAAGATGCTTGTGGCATGAGAAGAGTGGGAGGTGGGTTGATTAGAAAGGGTAATGAGTGGTGGGATGAAGAAGTAAGAGTATTAGTGAAAGAGAAGAGAGAGGCATTTGGACGATTTTTGCAGGGAAAAAATGCAATTGAGTGGGAGATGTATAAAAGAAAGAGACAGGAGGTCAAGAGAAAGGTGCAAGAGGTGAAAAAAAGGGCAAATATATATATATATATATATATATATATATATATATATATATATATATATATATATATATATATATATATATATATATATTTTTTTTTTTTTTTTTGCTTTGTCGCTGTCTCCCGCGTTTGCGAGGTAGCGCAAGGAAACAGACGAAAGAATTGGCCCAACCCATCCCCATACACATGTATATACATACGTCCACACACGCAAATATACATACCTACACAGCTTTCCATGGTTTACCCCAGACGCTTCACATGCCTTGATTCAATCCACTGACAGCACGTCAACCCCAGTATACCACATCGCTCCAATTCACTCTATTCCTTGCCCTCCTTTCACCCTCCTGCATGTTCAGGCCCCGATCACACAAAATCTTTTTCACTCCATCTTTCCACCTCCAGTTTGGTCTCCCACTTCTCCTCGTTCCCTCCACCTCCGACACATATATCCTCTTGGTCAATCTTTCCTCACTCATTCTCTCCATGTGCCCAAACCATTTCAAAACACCCTCTTCTGCTCTCTCAACCACGCTTTTTTTTTTATTTCCACACATCTCTCTTACCCTTACGTTACTTACTTGATCAAACCACCTCACACCACACATTGTCCTCAAACATCTCATTTCCAGCACATCCACCCTCCTGCGCACAACTCTATCCATAGCCCACGCCTCGCAACCATACAACATTGTTGGAACCACTATTCTTTCAAACATACCCATTTTTGCTTTCCGAGAAATGTTCTCGACTTCCACACATTCTTCAAGGCTCCCAGGATTTTTGCCCCCTCCCCCACCCTATGATTCACTTCCGCTTCCATGGTTCCATCCGCTGCCAGATCCACTCCCAGATATCTAAAACACTTTACTTCCTCCAGTTTTTCTCCATTCAAACTTACCGCCCAATTGACTTGACCCTCAACCCTACTGTACCTAATAACCTTTCTCTTATTCACATTTACTCTTAACTTTCTTCTTTCACACACTTTACCAAACTCAGTCACCAGCTTCTGCAGTTTCTCACATGAATCAGCCACCAGCGCTGTATCATCAGCGAACAACAACTGACTCACTTCCCAAGCTCTCTCATCCACAACAGACTTCATACTTGCCCCTCTTTCCAAAACTCTTGCATTCACCTCCCTAACAACTCCATCCATAAACAAATTAAACAACCATGGAGACATCACACACCCCTGCCGCAAACCTACATTCACTGAGAACCAATCACTTTCCTCTCTTCCTACCCGTACACATGCCTTACATCCTCGATAAAAACTTTTCACTGCTTCTAACAACTTTCCTCCCACACCATATATTCTTAATGCCTTCCACAGAACATCTCTATCAACTCTATCATATGCCTTCTCCAGATCCATAAATGCTACATACAAATCCATTTGCTTTTCTAAGTATTTCTCACATACATTCTTCAAAGCAAACACCTGATCCACACATCCTCTACCACTTCTGAAACCACACTGCTCTTCCCCAATCTGATGCTCTGTACATGCCTTCACCCTCTCAATCAATAATCTCCCATATAATTTACCAGGAATACTCAACAAACTTATACCTCTGTAATTTGAGCACTCACTCTTATCCCCTTTGCCTTTGTACAATGGCACTATGCACGCATTCCGCCAATCCTCAGGCACCTCACCATGAGTCATACATACATTAAATAACCTTACCAACCAGTCAACAATACAGTCACCCCCTTTGTTTTAATAAATTCCACTGCAATACCATCCAAACCTGTTGCCTTGTCGGCTTTCATCTTCCGCAAAGCTTTTACTACCTCTTCTCTGTTTACCAAATCATTTTCCCTAACCCTCTCACTTTGCACACCACCTCGACCAAAACACCCTATATCTGCCACTCTATCATCAAACACATTCAACAAACCTTCAAAATACTCACTCCATCTCCTTCTCACATCATCACTACTTGTTATCACCTCCCCATTAGCGCCCTTCACTGAAGTTCCCATTTGCTCCCTTGTCTTACGCACTTTATTTACCTCCTTCCAGAACATCTTTTTATTCTCCCTAAAATTTAATGATACTCTCTCACCCCAACTCTCATTTGAACCATTATGTGACATTCATTTTTTTCATTCATTTCAAGCTAGAAGTTTCAGTTTTCTAAATTGTTTCTTACATTTTTCATATGTATATATATGTATGTGTGTGTGTGTGTATATGTGCGTGTGTATGTGTATGTGTGTGTATGTGTATATGTATATATATATGTATATTATCCCTGGGGATAGGGGTGAAAGAATACTTCCCACGTATTCCTCGCGTGTCGTAGAAAGCGACTAGAGGGGACGGGAGCGGGGGGGCCAGAAATCCTCCCCTCCTTGTATTAACTTTCTAAAATGGGAAACAGAAGAAGGAGTCACGCGGGGAGTGCTCATCCTCCTCGAAGGCTCAGAGTGGGGTGCCTAAATGTGTGTGGATGTAACCAAGATGTGAAAAAAGGAGAGATAGGTAGTATGTTTGAGGAAAGGAACCTGGATGTTTTGGCTCTGAGTGAAACGAAGCTCAAGGGTAAAGGGGAAGAGTGGTTTGGGAATGTCTGGGGAGTAAAGTCAGGGGTTAGTGAGAGGACAAGAGCAAGGGAAGGAGTAGCAATACTCCTGAAACAGGAGCTGTGGGAGTATGTGATAGAGTGTAAGAAAGTAAATTCTCGATTAATATGGGTAAAACTGAAAGTTGATGGAGAGAGGTGGGTGATTATTGGTGCATATGCACCTGGGCATGAGAAGAAAGATCAAGAGAGGCAAGTGTTTTGGGAGCAGCTGAACGAGTGTGTTAGTGGTTTTGATGCACGAGACCGGGTTATAGTGATGGGTGATTTGAATGCAAAGGTGAGTAATGTGGCAGTTGAGGGAATAAATTGGTATGCATGGGGTGTTCAGTGTTGTAAATGGAAATGGTGAAGAGCTTGTAGATTTATGTGCTGAAAAAGGACTGATGATTGGGAATACCTGGTTTAAAAAGCGAGATATACATAAGTATACTTATGTAAGTAGGAGAGATGGCCAGAGAGCGTTATTGGATTACGTGTTAATTGACAGGCGTGCGAAAGAGAGACTTTTGGATGTTAATGTGCTGAGAGGTGCAACTGGAGGGATGTCTGATCATTATCTTGTGGAGGCTAAGGTGAAGATTTGTATGGGTTTTCAGAAAAGAAGAGTGAATGTTGGGGTGAAGAGGGTGGTGAGAGTAAGTGAGCTTGAGAAGGAGACCTGTGTGAGGAAGTACCAGGAGAGACTGAGTACAGAATGGAAAAGGTGAGAACAATGGAAGCAAGGGGAGTGGGGGAGGAATGGGATGTATTTAGGGAATCAGTGATGGATTGCGCAAAAGATGCTTGTGGCATGAGAAGAGTGGGAGGTGGGTTGATTAGAAAGGGTAATGAGTGGTGGGATGAAGAAGTAAGAGTATTAGTGAAAGAGAAGAGAGAGGCATTTGGACGATTTTTGCAGGGAAAAAATGCAATTGAGTGGGAGATGTATAAAAGAAAGAGACAGGAGGTCAAGAGAAAGGTGCAAGAGGTGAAAAAAAGGGCAAATATATATATATATATTTATATATATATATATTTATATATATATATATTTATATATATATATATTTATATATATATATATTTTTTTTTTTTTTTTTTTTTGCTTTGTCGCTGTCTCCCGCATTTGCGAGGTAGCGCAAGGAAACAGACGAAAGAAATGGCCCAACCCACCCCACACACATGCATATACACACGTCCACACACGCAAATACACATACCTACACAGCTTTCCATGGTTTACCCCAGACGCTTCACATGCCTTGATTCAATCCACTGACAGCACGTCAACCCCGGTATACCACATCGCTCCAATTCACTCTATTCCTTGCCCTCCTTTCACCCTCCTGCATGTTCAGGCCCCGATCACACAAAATCTTTTTCACTCCATCTTTCCACCTCCAATTTGGTCTCCCTCTTCTCCTTGCTCCCTCCACCTCCGACACATATATCCTCTTGGTCAATCTTTCCTCACTCATCCTCTCCATGTGCCCAAACCACTTCAAAACACCCTCTTCTGCTCTCTCAACCACGCTCTTTTTATTTCCACACATCTCTCTTACCCTTACGTTACTCACTCGATCAAACCACCTCACACCACACATTGTCCTCAAACATCTCATTTCCAGCACATCCATCCTCCTGCGCACAACTCTATCCATAGCCCACGCCTCGCAACCATACAACATTGTTGGAACCACTATTCCTTCAAACATACCCATTTTTGCTTTCCGAGATAATGTTCTCGACTTCCACACATTCTTCAAGGCCCCCAGAATTTTCGCCCCCTCCCCCACCCTATGATCCACTTCCGCTTCCATGGTTCCATCCGCTGCCAGATCCACTCCCAGATATCTAAAACACTTCACTTCCTCCAGTTTTTCTCCATTCAAACTCACCTCCCAATTGACTTGACCCTCAACCCTACTGTACCTAATAACCTTGCTCTTATTCACATTCACTCTCAACTTTCTTCTTCCACACACTTTACCAAACTCAGTCACCAGCTTCTGCAGTTTCTCACATGAATCAGCCACCAGCGCTGTATCATCAGCGAACAACAACTGACTCACTTCCCAAGCTCTCTCATCCCCAACAGACTTCATACTTGCCCCTCTTTCCAAAACTCTTGCATTTACCTCCCTAACAACCCCATCCATAAACAAATTAAACAACCATGGAGACATCACACACCCCTGTCGCAAACCTACATTCACTGAGAACCAATCACTTTCCTCTCTTCCTACACGTACACATGCCTTACATCCTCGATAAAAACTTTTCACTGCTTCTAACAACTTTCCTCCCACACCATATATTCTTAATACCTTCCACAGAGCATCTCTATCAACTCTATCATATGCCTTCTCCAGATCCATAAATGCTACATACAAATCCATTTGCTTTTCTAAGTATTTCTCACATACATTCTTCAAAGCAAACACCTGATCCACACATCCTCTACCACTTCTGAAACCACACTGCTCTTCCCCAATCTGATGCTCTGTACATGCCTTCACCCTCTCAATCAATACCCTCCCATATAATTTACCAGGAATACTCAACAAACTTATACCTCTGTAATTTGAGCACTCACTCTTATCCCCTTTGCCTTTGTACAATGGCACTATGCACGCATTCCGCCAATCCTCAGGCACCTCACCATGAGTCATACATACATTAAATAACCTTACCAACCAGTCAACAATACAGTCACCCCCTTTTTTAATAAATTCCACTGCAATACCATCCAAACCTGCTGCCTTGCCGGCTTTCATCTTCCGCAAAGCTTTCACTACCTCTTCTCTGTTTACCAAATCATTTTCCCTAACCCTCTCACTTTGCACACCACCTCGACCAAAACACCCTATATCTGCCACTCTATCATCAAACACATTCAACAAACCTTCGAAATACTCACTCCATCTCCTTCTCACATCATCACTACTTGTTATCACCTCCCCATTAGCGCCCTTCACTGAAGTTCCCATTTGCTCCCTTGTCTTACGCACTTTATTTACCTCCTTCCAGAACATCTTTTTATTCTCCCTAAAATTTAATGATACTCTCTCACCCCAACTCTCATTTGAACCATTATGTGACATTCATTTTTTTCATTCATTTCAAGCTAGAAGTTTCAGTTTTCTAAATTGTTTCTTACATTTTTCATATGTATATATATGTATGTGTGTGTGTGTGTATATGTGCGTGTGTATGTGTATGTGTGTGTATGTGTATATGTATATATATATGTATATTATCCCTGGGGATAGGGGTGAAAGAATACTTCCCACGTATTCCTCGCGTGTCGTAGAAAGCGACTAGAGGGGACGGGAGCGGGGGGGCCAGAAATCCTCCCCTCCTTGTATTAACTTTCTAAAATGGGAAACAGAAGAAGGAGTCACGCGGGGAGTGCTCATCCTCCTCGAAGGCTCAGAGTGGGGTGCCTAAATGTGTGTGGATGTAACCAAGATGTGAAAAAAGGAGAGATAGGTAGTATGTTTGAGGAAAGGAACCTGGATGTTTTGGCTCTGAGTGAAACGAAGCTCAAGGGTAAAGGGGAAGAGTGGTTTGGGAATGTCTGGGGAGTAAAGTCAGGGGTTAGTGAGAGGACAAGAGCAAGGGAAGGAGTAGCAATACTCCTGAAACAGGAGCTGTGGGAGTATGTGATAGAGTGTAAGAAAGTAAATTCTCGATTAATATGGGTAAAACTGAAAGTTGATGGAGAGAGGTGGGTGATTATTGGTGCATATGCACCTGGGCATGAGAAGAAAGATCAAGAGAGGCAAGTGTTTTGGGAGCAGCTGAACGAGTGTGTTAGTGGTTTTGATGCACGAGACCGGGTTATAGTGATGGGTGATTTGAATGCAAAGGTGAGTAATGTGGCAGTTGAGGGAATAATTGGTATGCATGGGGTGTTCAGTGTTGTAAATGGAAATGGTGAAGAGCTTGTAGATTTATGTGCTGAAAAAGGACTGATGATTGGGAATACCTGGTTTAAAAAGCGAGATATACATAAGTATACTTATGTAAGTAGGAGAGATGGCCAGAGAGCGTTATTGGATTACGTGTTAATTGACAGGCGTGCGAAAGAGAGACTTTTGGATGTTAATGTGCTGAGAGGTGCAACTGGAGGGATGTCTGATCATTATCTTGTGGAGGCTAAGGTGAAGATTTGTATGGGTTTTCAGAAAAGAAGAGTGAATGTTGGGGTGAAGAGGGTGGTGAGAGTAAGTGAGCTTGAGAAGGAGACCTGTGTGAGGAAGTACCAGGAGAGACTGAGTACAGAATGGAAAAAGGTGAGAACAATGGAAGCAAGGGGAGTGGGGGAGGAATGGGATGTATTTAGGGAATCAGTGATGGATTGCGCAAAAGATGCTTGTGGCATGAGAAGAGTGGGAGGTGGGTTGATTAGAAAGGGTAATGAGTGGTGGGATGAAGAAGTAAGAGTATTAGTGAAAGAGAAGAGAGAGGCATTTGGACGATTTTTGCAGGGAAAAAATGCAATTGAGTGGGAGATGTATAAAAGAAAGAGACAGGAGGTCAAGAGAAAGGTGCAAGAGGTGAAAAAAAGGGCAAATATATATATATATATATATATATATATATATATATATATATATATATATATATATATATATATATATATATATTTTTTTTTTTTTTTTTTTTTTTGCTTTGTCGCTGTCTCCCGCGTTTGCGAGGTAGCGCAAGGAAACAGACGAAAGAAATGGCCCAACCCACCCCCATACACATGTATATACATACGTCCACACACGCAAATATACATACCTACACAGCTTTCCATGGTTTACCCCAGACGCTTCACATGCCTTGATTCAATCCACTGACAGCACGTCAACCCCGGTATACCACATCGCTCCAATTCACTCTATTCCTTGCCCTCCTTTCACCCTCCTGCATGTTCAGGCCCCGATCACACAAAATCTTTTTCACTCCATCTTTCCACCTCCAGTTTGGTCTCCCACTTCTCCTCGTTCCCTCCACCTCCGACACATATATCCTCTTGGTCAATCTTTCCTCACTCATTCTCTCCATGTGCCCAAACCATTTCAAAACACCCTCTTCTGCTCTCTCAACCACGCTTTTTTTTATTTCCACACATCTCTCTTACCCTTACGTTACTTACTTGATCAAACCACCTCACACCACACATTGTCCTCAAACATCTCATTTCCAGCACATCCACCATCCTGCGCACAACTCTATCCATAGCCCACGCCTCGCAACCATACAACATTGTTGGAACCACTATTCTTTCAAACATACCCATTTTTGCTTTCCAAGAAATGTTCTCGACTTCCACACATTCTTCAAGGCTCCCAGGATTTTTGCCCCCTCCCCCACCCTATGATTCACTTCCGCTTCCATGGTTCCATCCGCTGCCAGATCCACTCCCAGATATCTAAAACACTTTACTTCCTCCAATTTTTCTCCATTCAAACTTACCGCCCAATTGACTTGACCCTCAACCCTACTGTACCTAATAACCTTGCTCTTATTCACATTTACTCTTAACTTTCTTCTTTCACACACTTTACCAAACTCAGTCACCAGCTTCTGCAGTTTCTCACATGAATCAGCCACCAGCGCTGTATCATCAGCGAACAACAACTTACTCACTTCCCAAGCTCTCTCATCCACAACAGACTTCATACTTGCCCCTCTTTCCAAAACTCTTGCATTCACCTCCCTAACAACCCCATCCATAAACAAATTAAACAACCATGGAGACATCACACACCCCTGCCGCAAACCTACATTCACTGAGAACCAATCACTTTCCTCTCTTCCTACCCGTACACATGCCTTACATCCTCGATAAAAACTTTTCCTGCTTCTAACAACTTGCCTCCCACACCATATATTCTTAATACCTCCACAGAGCATCTCTATCAACTCTATCATATGCCTTCTCCAGATCCATAAATGCTACATACAAATCCATTTGCTTTTCTAAGTATTTCTCACATACATTCTTCAAAGCAAACACCTGATCCACACATCCTCTACCACTTCTGAAACCACACTGCTCTTCCCCAATCTGATGCTCTGTACATGCCTTCACCCTCTCGATCAATAATCTCCCATATAATTTACCAGGAATACTCAACAAACTTATACCTCTGTAATTTGAGCACTCACTCTTATCCCCTTTGCCTTTGTACAATGGCACTATGCACGCATTCCGCCAATCCTCAGGCACCTCACCATGAGTCATACATACATTAAATAACCTTACCAACCAGTCAACAATACAGTCACCCCCTTTGTTTTAATAAATTCCACTGCAATACCATCCAAACCTGTTGCCTTGTCGGCTTTCATCTTCCGCAAAGCTTTTACTACCTCTTCTCTGTTTACCAAATCTCTGTTTACCAAATCATTTTCCCTAACCCTCTCACTTTGCACACCACCTCGACCAAAACACCCTATATCTGCCACTCTATCATCAAACACATTCAACAGACCTTCAAAATACTCACTCCATCTCCTTCTCACATCACCACTACTTATATATATATATTCGAATATATATATATTCATATGAGTCCACGGGGAAAATGAAACACGATAAGTTCCCAAGTGCACTTTTGCATAATAATCGCATCATCAGGGGAGATACAAGAAAGAAGTATTCTTCAGTTGATATACAACGAAGAGACGTAGCTAGGATGCCATTTGGTAAACAAGTGACTTTCCAAAACAGACAACGAGCGTATCGTAAACTTATTATGTGGACAAGAAGGGGAATTGTTTACAAATTTTATCAGCTCATTACCTGTACACCCAGTGTGCGAGGATACATAGTAGTCATTGTGATTAAGGTTTAACTGCACAGTTTATTGAATGAATAGATACAAAGCTGAAGAAACATAATTACCTTCGAATTTCTCTGCTTCTTTATTATACTTTCGTCCAGATAATTAAGTTTACCATAAACATTTGTGGTGAAGTTTCTTTTCTTTTGGTTATATATACTAAAAGGCATACATGAGGTCTACTCTACGCATGAGTTCCTATAAATTTTTTGTCTAATATTAAAAAAAACCTGCAGTTAGTACATATTCGACCGTGCCTACTTTCTTCACTCGAACTTTGCGTGTGAACATAAAGAAAAATCTAAATTTACGAAATCCTTTTTTCTTTCTAAATGGTTTCCCAGCACTTGAAATGATTCCTATGCAATTCCATTTTTAAGATACGATTTACATGCTTCCCATTAAAGTATATACTCTCCCTAAACTTCTGAGGTAATGTATATAGTTCTCATTTTATGATGTCTGAAACTAAGCTTACCCATCTCCTCTTATGATGTCTGAAACTAAGCTTACCCATCTCTCTTATAATATCTGAAACTAAGCTTGACTATCTTAGCCCTCATGGTATCTGAAACTCAGCTTACCCATCTACCCCCATGGTATATGAAACTAAGCTTACCCATTTCACCCCCCCTCATGGTTTCTGGAACAGCTTACTAAACCTTCCCTATGGTCTTTGAACCAAAGCTTACCCGTCCTTCCTCATGCCAACTGAAACTAAGCTTGCCCATCGTTCGTCATGGTGTCTGAAACTGAGATTACTCATCCTCTATCATGGGTCATGTACCTAAGCTTACTCATGGTGTCAGAAACAGCTTACCTATCGTCCCTCATGGTATCTGAAGCTTAGCGTTATCTGTCGTCCCTCATGATGTACGAGAATGAGGTTACCTATCCCCTCACAGTGTCTGAAAGTGATCATATTGCGTTTTCCTCATGTAATCATTGGGTAAGTCTGGTTATATCATGGTTTCTGTAGCCAAACTTACCCAACCTTCCCCATAAACTTTGATCCTAAACCTTACTCACTCACTGTCCCGTCTTTTACTCACCCTTCCCCACTCATCATACCCGAAGCTGCGCTTGAGACTCGGCCTTTGACCCACCTCATTCCTTGGTGTTTACAGAGCGGTACTTGGGCGAGGACGACGAACTGGTGTTGTCCTGTCATGTGATGGGTCATCCTCAACCCAAGATTACATGGCTCAAGGATGCAGACAAGCTGCCCATCTCCGCCCGCTTCCAAACCTCCATCAGCGAGGAAGGCGTCTGTAAGCCTGGGAAACATTGATCCGTCTTTCGAATGCACATTTAAGTATTCTGTTCTGACCTAAATCATGCTAGAATAAAGCTTTCTATATCACCAAAATCTTAATGTATAGATTTAACAGAGTCTTAGATATACATATTATCACTTAATTATATGAAAGATATTCATACAATTGTGTTCTTTTATGAGTCATAATGAGATGAAGCTTTTACGTCACCAAAATTAACTAATTTATTCAACATATTATTAGATATTCGTGTTATCATTTAATGATATGAAAAATAGTCATTGTTTCTATGTCTTTAATGTTTTTCTTTTGCCAACATTCCCATGTTCACATCTTTGAGAAATACGTATCATGGAACACGACAGGGAAGGTCGATCTGTCCATAGTGTTACCTTGCGTCTTTAACTCATAATTACATTGATCATGAGGTTCATTTCCCCATGTTTTCAGGCAAGCTTATCATATCCTCACCCCGGGCTGCTGACTCCGGCACATACACTTGCCACGCTGAGAACAGAGTCTACAGAGATGAGATTTCAGGAACTATTCAAGTCCAAGGTAAAATCATGATACCGTTTTCTTTGATTACTCCACCTTAGAGAATGGAGTGGTGGTGGTGGTGGTGGTGGTGGGAACCAGTGTTAGAGGGGTAACTTAAAGTAAACTGTATTTAGGTTTTTAAGTTACAGGATCACGTATTATTGTCATTACAGTCAGGGCGTATCTAGGGGGAAATAGCACTTATGGCAAGCACTGAAATTGCGCCCCTGGCTTGCTTAACAATATACATACTGTGGATGTATATAAGAATGTATACAGCGTAATTATAAAATGTTGAAGAGTTAAGCCAAACTTAAAATCTATATAAACTCTTAAAGACTTAAAGTTATAGACTTATTTGATCAAAATTGCAACGTAGAAGCGGTAATGCAACTGATAGTAGCAAAATATTACTATAGTTGAAAAGTAGGCGAGTTTCTTTTTAATCTCACAAAACCAAACCGTTAAGAATGTTAATCGGGTAACATATGTCAAAATATAAACCTGTTAAGTGGCGCCCCCCTTCAAGTGGCGCCTAGGGCACCTACCCTACCTACCATACCCTAGATACGTCACTGATTACAGTAGCACGTATTGGATAACCATATGAGGTTTCAGTCAAATACTTTTCATTACAGTTATGAAATTTTATGTAAAATTATCTTTTTCATCACATGTTCTGTTGATGTTAATATTGTCTCTTCAGTTTCCTTATCTCTTGATGTTAATGTTGTTTCCTTATCTCTTGATGTTAATGTTATCAGTTTCCTTATCTCTTGATGTTAATGTTGTCAGTTTCCTTATCTCGATTTGGAAATTATCTGTTCACTTCCTTGTTCCCTTGATGTCAACATTATTTACTTGCTTGTTCTATTGATGTTGAAATTATCTATTTAATCCCCAGCTCTCTTGGACGAAAAAAGTGAGTACATAAATCTATCAGTAAATAATATCTCTTTTTATTTTGCTTGTTTATATGCAATATTGAGTTTTAGTATTAAAAGTCAGCCAAACGTACCCCATCCACGTTTTCTTAATAGCATATCTTGCCAGCCTGTACTACCATAGATGTTCAACCTCACCACAGAACACTGGATTTTCTTTAACTCGAGCCCACTCACCCCTGCTGAGGCCTAGCCTTGTATCAAAACCATTCCCCCAATATAAGGCCTTTTCTTAACTTGGGATTATGGCCGTAGACGTATAACCCTTTCTCAGCTGAGGCTAATAATAACATTTGAATAATATATGAGCATTTTTTACGGTATTTTTCGTTTCTTAATTCTTTGTAGTATTTGAATAAAGTATAATTTCTCTTCACAATTATTTAATTTCTCTAAGCACGCGTATGAATACTTATGTATAAAAATGCATCTTTCCAGAATAAATTTATTATTTCATATCTTTTTTATATGTTGTTAATCAGCTTAATCAAACTAATGCAGTATTCATCCATATTTCCGTGTGTTTACAGGCTTTGAAATTGGTTACAGTCTTACAAAGTTACAGAAATTTAGGATTTACTGTGTGTGTCTGTGTGTATGGCTGATCTGTATCCTGATGTCAGATTTGTGTTGTAGTGTTGGTCTCGCAACACAATACATTGGTCTACACCTAATGATTCGTTATCGCTATATTGGTAAACACCTGCTGGTTGTAGTAGCGACACACACAGGTTGTGATACGATCTGTTAAAAAGTGATTCATACGTAAGGTTGAATGTGTGAGTTTATAATGAAGGATTTCCGTGTGTAAATGATTGTGATATGTCGAGTGTTGTCCTCAGGAAGGAAGGATGAGGCGCCAGATGACAGCGAGTGCCCGCGCTTCGTTAGCGAACTCTGCGACCACTTTGTCCAGGAGAATGGCACACTCACGCTCCAGGTGGAGGTGGCAGGTAAGTTCCAGGTCTTCCAGTCCCCAGTCCCTCCTAAGCCTTCCAGTATATGACCAAAATACAACTTATTTCAAAGTGTTAGAATGCCCCAGATTGGAGCACATTCCTTACGTATCATACCTTCAGTTGTTGCTGTGTGTGCGATCCGTCGACTTTGTTAAGGTCAAACTTGTGATCATCAGCGTAAATATTGCTAGACGACACTGGACCATAATCATCCAGAAGGTCCAAGCTATTGTTTGAGCTGATACAGAGTCACGAAGGGTGACTTATCTGTCTTAGTTGACCTCATTCTTTTCATTTTGCTGTAGAAGGATTTATGAAAGATATATTAAGAATAGATTACTTCCCTTAAGATATTTATGTCGAATCAAACCAGATAGATAGATAGCTATATATATATATATATATATATATATATATATATATATATATATCCCTGGGGATAGGGCATTAAGAATACTTCCCACGTTTTCCCTGCGTGTCGTAGAAGGCGACTAAAAGGGGAGGGAGCAGGGGGCTGGAAATCCTCCCCTCTCTTTTTTTTTAAATTTTCCAAAAGAAGGAACAGAGGGGGCCAGGTGAGGATATTCCAAAAAAGGCCCAGTCCTCTGTTCCTAACGCTACCTCGCTAACGCGGGAAATGGCGAATAGTTTAAAAAAAAAAAAAATATATATATATATATATATATATATATATATATATATATATATATATATATATATATATAGAGAGAGAGAGAGAGAGAGAGAGAGAGAGAGAGAGATGAACTTAACTTTCTAGTAGATTTTCCGCAAGTGAAATGTGCTAATACAGGAGGGTGTTGCAGGGTCGCCATTGCCGGACGTGATGTGGTGCTTCAACGGCCGATCGCTGAGTCCATCTGGCAAGTTCCGCATCTCGGCCGCAGGCGGCACCCACACCCTCACCGTCTTCCAGGTCACCTCCAAGGACCTCGGATGCTACTCCTGCAGGATCTCCAACAGGTGGGTGGCAGTAAGCCAGTGGAGGCATATGGCGGTGTTGGGCCACACCTTTATCTTTCTTGTACCTCATTGCCTCATCCGTAGTGGCAAGACAGCTCAAAACGAACGAAGTCTTACATTCATACATGCAGTCTTCAGCTGTCATGTATGATGTATCGACATCAAAGATTGTAATCCACAATGAGGGGTTCGTGGTGTAGCGATTAGCGTTCCTGACCGTGACGCATTCACGGGCCGCCCAGGGTCGAGCGCATGGGTTCGATTCCTAGTTGTGGCAGTTGGACCACAGTCAACTCAGCTGTTCGTCCATCCTTAAGGGTTGGTCGATGAAATAGGTACCTGGCTCAGGCTAGGGTATATATATGTATATATATATATATATATATATATATATATATATATATATATATATATATATATATATATATATATATATTGGTTAGGGCTTCAGTTCCCATGCCGTCTCAGTTTACGTATTCTGGAGATTCATCGTACATGTGTGTGGTAAAGTTCCCCTCACAATCACATATGTTACATGGGTTTCACTTCACGAATCACTTGTGTCTCGTTTCAAGGAATGCGTCGCCTGAAGCAATCAAGTAGTGGGTTCCAATGACACATGACGTTTTGCGCAGCTTTAACAAAGCAAATAAAGTCTGAGGTTTGAACCACACACTCCTGCACACACACACACACACACACACACACACACACACTCCTGCACACACACACACGCACACACACTCCTGCACACACACACACACACACACACACACACACACACTCCTGCACACACACACACACACACACACACACACACACACACACACACACACACACACACAGACTCCTACACACACACACACACACACTCCTGCACACACTCCCCCACCCTTACTAAGAACTCCCTCGCAGCTGCCTGGGGCCCCGTCGCTCAGAGCTGAGTCAGTGTTTGGCACATTCAAGTGAGAATGCACTGGTCATCAGTGCAAGGACCCACTTACACACAACACAAAAACGATGTTTACACTTTCAAATTTATATGTTATGACATAAGGATGAAAAGATATGGGAGCATACCAACCTCTTAGATTTAACAGGTGATCATTATGAGACTTGTCGTTCACTGGTGTAAAGATCGTTTTTGTTCTGGGTGTACGTGGTAATACCAAACATCCTGGAAGGCAGACATACCTTCACTAAGAGCCACTCACCCTCCTCCTATCTACTCGCACACATGATTCGCCCAGCAATGATTTTCCACTACATTCAGTAACTTCCTATTTGAAGAAGCACCTCCCACAAGGCATCTCTGTCATCCCTTCCATACACTTCCTTCAAAGTCTGTGAATACCACATACAAGCCATCCTCTTTCTCCAGGTGTTTCTCACGTATATTATTCTAACCCGACACCTAATCTCAACCCCACATCTCCTCCCTGCACCCAGTCTGTCTGTCTGCACTACGTCAACAGACGTACACCTCATTGTAACAGACATGGCAGAGGGTAAACTTGCTCCAATTATGGCCATAATGTATGATGGAAGCAGAGTAGAGGAAATATAATGGAAATTTGAATCAGACGCTCTGTGGTATTTGTGGACACGATTGTTACAGGCAACTGTCAGGTTCTGTGACTGTCAGGCTCTGTGACTGTCAGGCTCTGTGACTGTCAGGTTCCGTGACTGCCAGGTTCCGTGACTGTCAGGTTCCGTGACTGTCAGGTTCCGTGACTGTCAGGCTCCGTGACTGCCAGGCTCCGTGACTGTCAGGTTCCGTGACTGTCAGGTTCCGTGACTGCCAGGCTGAGTGATAAAATTAGCCTCTTCGGTATTGCTCCTAGGCATTATCAAATGAAATTACAGAATTATTTTGAATTAAGATTGATCACAACAAACCTGTATAATTTTTTCTGTATCTCGTGGTTACGATCCCTCGGAGCCAGACGGATGATCAGGCAACGTGTCAGAGAAGCCAGAAGGTTGAACAATGGGCCTGGCGCAGCTTTCAATGTACAGAGTATAGGGTATAGGAATCATAGTCATGCCCATTTATATGTAAGTAGATTGATAAAAATGGACAACACGTATTCCTATAAATTGGTTACGATGACCTCAGGAGAAAATGGACCAACCTGGAGTGCAGGATTTCGTCAGATGAGTTAGGACATGTTCCATAGACGCGTGAGGAAGATATACAGCTTTCTGAGCGTTGTTGCCTCTGCGTACAGGTACGGACATGCGTATACCACGAGCTCCGTCACGTTCGGCGTGCCCAAGCCGCGTTACAAGCCGTCAGAAGTGGTCAGCGAGGTGGAGATGAGGGCCCCGACCTTCACCTCCAGACCCGACAGTATGATCACCGCTCTCAGGGACGAGGAGATCCGTATCTCCTGCTGCGTCCAGGGCGAACCTACACCCAGGGGTAAGTCGCTGCTCACAGGTATTCTCTTTAGGTTTACTGGTCCTTCCTCCCTACGTTTACAGTACCAGTGTTTACAGGCTTTTCTCCCAACATTTACACTCGTTGTCTTCTACATTTACAGGCATTTCTCCCTGCCATTACAGGCCTTTATGTTGACAGCGTTTTCTCCCTGCGTTTACAGCCATTTCTCCCTGCGTTATCAGGGCTTTCTCTCTAAGTTTACAGCCTTTTCTCCCTACGTTTACAACCATTTCTCCCTACATTTACAACCATTTCTTCCTACGTTTACAGCCATTTCTCCGCTTGTTTATAGGCCTTTCTCTAAATGTTTACATCGCTTTCTTTCTACATCTGCAGGCATTTCTCCTTATGTTTACAGGTCTTTCTCCCTACATTTACAGGCATTTTTTCTCCATTTACAGGTCTTTGTGTGTGTACAGGCATTTCTCCTTGTGCTTACGAGCTTTTCCCCCCTACATTTACGGGTATTTCTCTCTATGTACGTACAGACCTTTCTCCCTACGTTTACAGGCATTTCTCCCTGTGTTTATATGCCTTTATCCCTATGTTTACAGGGCTTTCTTTGTACATTTGCAGGTATTTCTTCTCACGTTTACAGACTTTCTGCCTGTTTACACACATTTCTCCCTGTGTTTACAACCCTTCATCCCTATGTCTATAAACCTTTCTCCCTTCATTTTCAGGCATTTTTCCCTACGTTTACAGCCCTTCCTCCCTACGTTTACAGGCC
Organism: Panulirus ornatus; assembly: GCF_036320965.1. Taxonomy (NCBI): domain Eukaryota; kingdom Metazoa; phylum Arthropoda; class Malacostraca; order Decapoda; family Palinuridae; genus Panulirus; species Panulirus ornatus. The sequence goes on along the minus strand of NC_092251.1, from coordinate 20,106,995 downwards.
TTCCTCCCTACGTTTACAGGCCTTTCTACCTACGTTTACAGGCCTTCCTCCCTACGTTTACAGGCCTTTCTCCCTACGTTTACAGACCTTTCTCCCTACATTTACAGGCCTTTCTCCCTACATTTACAGGCCTTTCTCCCTACGTTTACAGTCCTTTCTCCCTACATTTACAGGCCTTTCTCCCTACGTTAACAGCCCTTTCTCTCTACGTTTACAGGCCTTGCTTCCTACGTTTACAGGCCTTTCTCCCTACATTTACAGGCCTTTCTCCCTACATTTACAGGCCTTTCTCCTTACATTTACAGGCCTTTCTCCCTACATTTACAGGCCTTTCTCCCTATGTTTACAGGCCTTTCTCCCTACGTTTATAGCCCTTCCTCCCTACGTTTACAGCCCTAACCCCCTACGTTTTCAGCCCTTCCTCCCTACGTTTACAGCCCTTTCTCCCTACGTATACAGGCCTTTCTCCCTACGTATACAGGACTTTCTCCTTGTGTTTTTGTGGATCTCTCCTCTCAGTCATATGTTTGCTTCCCACTTTCCTCTCACCGAGCTAAGTGTTCCTGATCTCGTACCAGGAAGACCTCGCAAAGACCCAAGGGTCTGTTTCTGTTTCCATTCTCTGTATTTCCACATTGGAGATACACCTATGCTCTCTCTCTGTTGATAAATTGATGATTTTTTGTCAGTTATACTTAAAGACTATAACTAATAAAGTCATGCATTTACAGTCTTACTAAAGTGGAAGGAAAGAAAATTTGAAAGGCAAGGTTTATTGATTATGCTTCAAAGCTAAATGTTTGTTTTTAAATGGTTCCGATTCATTCTGCAAACATTAGCCCTTCCACAGATACGCAGTTCCTTGCCTCTAGCGCATGATCATATGAGAATATACATACGTAACGAAGGTTAAGGTTATATTTTACAACCATGGATCAATATATTTTGTGATGGTAATCGGCCGGACCTCTGATCACATTGGCATTACCAGTACATGACCCTGAAACTAACCCTGATTATGTTGTGTACGTCAGTGTCTTGGCTGAGGGGCTCCCGCGACGTGTCCAACACCTTCCGCGCCCACAAGACCGTCCGGGAGAACTTCCACACGTTGGTCATCCGTGGGGCGCAGTTCACAGACTCCGGCACATACACCGTCGAGGCCAGGAACGCCAACGGCACCATCAGGGCCTACTGCAGCGTCATGGTAAACATTAGCTGAGTCTGGTGTACCATTCAAGCAAGATGGACATTCATTGTGCCAAGACCTAGTTACACTCCTCTTTCTTCTTGTGACTGATGTTTGCATAAGATAGTGTCCTAATTTGCATACGAAGATGAGAAAAAATATAGCATTTGCTTAGATTTGTTAAAGTAGTAAAGTATGATTAAGTGAGTAATGGAAATGGAGTTTAGATGAGTGAATTGATGAGTGAGGAAGAGATTGAATGCTACTCTGTATTCCTGTAGGTGAAGGAGGGCTACCGCTCCCGCAGTTTCTCCCCCCGAGGGAGAGACGACAGATACCCCAACAGTAGAATATTGGTGGAGGAGAAGCGACTCACCTCTGGCAGATTCATCCGAGGTAGTATACTGCTATGCAGGTGTTCTGGTGGGGCAACGACTGTCTGTTATAAGGCAGCTGTCTTGTGCCTCGATGATGTATCAATATGTTTCTGTTTAACACAGGCGTAATCCTGAGTGTTAATTTGCTCTCTTCATTGCTAAAAGGTGATATTATAATGAAAATATGATGATATATACACTTAATGATATTCCCTTTACCTTATATAAGGGAGGGTATGACTGGTAACACACATTTTGTCTCCCAAGATGTCCCTGGCAGGGTGGGTATTCCCAGAGCTACTGATGTGGGCAAGAACTGGGTCTCCCTCCACTGGGATAAGCCAGAGCACTCAGGGGGCGTGATCGTCACCGCTTACAAGGTAGAGGCCTGGATCCTGGGCGAGGAGGCCCGCTGGCAAGAGGTACGTGGTCAATAACAGGTCAACTTGGCGTGGTAGCAAGGGCGATCTGTATCAGGAATACAATGTTGTGATGATCCTTCATGTGACTGAAATCATTTGAGACAAACGTTCCGTGCATCACTCGTGTGACTCTATCTTTACCTTCGTCAGTTGGGTGTGTCGCCGATCACATCCTTCGACGTGTACAACCTCAAGCCCGACCACGAGTACCTGTTCCGTGTGACGCCCAGGAACAAGTACGGGTGGGGGGAGGCTGTCATGACCTCCCGACCCATCAGAGTGGGACGGAAGGTGGAGCACCCTACCTTGCCCCGCGCCCTCCCTCACCAGGTGCGCGCGCTACCAGGAGGATCCATCTCCCTGGACGCTCAGGTATGGACGGCGACACTGCCAGTGTAAATACGTCAGAAGGTTGAAGGAAAATCAGCTCACAGGTGGAAAACGTATTGTGTTGTCTTAGCATATCTCGTTTTTCTTGAAAACAGTTCCACTTCTTATAGCGTCTTGATATATGGACCTGATCAGCAAGGCTTTCTATTTACGCTTATTTATTGTTATATTTACTAAGATGTGACATTTAGATGTGGAATACTTGCTAATTTGACATACAAACAGATGTACTGTACTGAAGAAGAGCATATGTTTATAGTAAAGCTTTTTTTGGGTTAGATGCCGACCATATGGATGATGGTGGTAGTGGGAAAGAGAAAACGGGCTAGATGCATTGATTCATGATGGCTTGAGTATCCCAGGCCTCTGTGTCATGTTTTGGAAGACTATACTTATCGTTCTGGGTTACAGGTTACTGGAGAACCCATGCCGGAGATCCGCTGGTACAAGGACGGTACCTTCATCGACATCAACCGCTACCCGAGGTTCTCCTCCGTGTCTACTGAGAGCTCGGTGAGTCGTGCCTTCACTTGTCCATCGGTCGTGACGAAGAGTGAGTGAGTGAATGGTGACGCTGTGTGGGAAGGCGTGGTAGAGTGGGTGTGGGGAGAATGCTTTACACTGATTGTGGAAGGGTACTGTAGACTGCATATGGAAGAGTGCTTTTAAGTGCATTAGGAAGGGCGTCTTAGATTGCTTTATAAAAGGTTGCTTTATAGTGCAATGTTTGGATTTCCAGGGTAGACTTTAGCATGACATATGTAGATACTGGTTATTCCAGAGTCTTCACCAAGGCAGGTAGCTGCACTGTAGAGATGTGCTCCTTGATGAAGGTTTGGTTTGTTAATTACCAGTATTGTCAATGTTCATTAGTCAGTCATTATTTCAGCCAAGCTTTTCTTTTCTCAGGTGAACACAACATGAATGCAGTCTTTACTTTGCCAAGAGCATTTCTTTTAGTATTAACTTACAGATAATTGTTGTATGTTTCAAAGAAATTAAGACCTCTTATACAATATGTAGGGTACAATGCTCAATTGGAAATGAGAACTTTAGGAAAAGATGGTAATCAAGGTTTCTTCATAGTTTAGTAAGATAAAAGAAAACTTTATAGTAGAAATTCAGATTTTTAGAAAGGAAGTTAAAGTGGCTCTGAAGTTACTAAGATGGAGTGAATAATTGGAGTTCTGGTGTTAGAAGTTAGAAGAGGAAAACATCTTGAAATCTATTTGACTGTGGGTGAGGGTAGTGCAATAATGACTTTTATTCTGACGATGAATGTGGCAAAGTCAGTGAGTGTGGATGTGATAAACAATAAGGCTTCTTGATGATAAATGTGGCAAAGTTAGTGAATGTGGATGTGATAAACAATAAGGCTTCTTGATAAATGTGGCAAAATTAGTGAGTGAGGATGTGATAATAAGACTGCAGAAATAAAGTGGGTAATGTTGAACCTAGATGATGGTACTGTGGCTCACAGAACAAGGAAGAGGTGGTGCTGGTGTTATGCCGTAGTGCACACATCACACTGGGGCTAACGGTGGAGCTACGAAAGTCTGGAAAGTCTCTGTGGAGGCAAAAGTGTGCTGACTGTATGAGGTGTGAGGAAGGCACTGACTGTGTGCATCAAAGAAAACTGGTAATGAATGTTTTTTGAATAAGAGGAGACTTTTTCTCAAGAGCCGTGGTTGTGTGGATCTGTATCTACCGTAAAGAAGTAATTTCAATATGCCGGAAGAAAAGATTCCATTTGGTTTTATTCATCTGAAACAGAATCTTTATTGGATCAAAGAAGATGGGACCCGTAGTGTTTGGACCAACTGGAGCAATGCCGATTTACAGAGATATGTGTGACGGAGGAGATCTTGAAAGGAAGAGAGAGAAGTAGGAACAGATGTTAGCGTAGACCAAAGTTGAAGTTGAATGTCAAGGACAAAAGGGAGAATGTTTTCGAGTAGGGAGCAAGTAGGAGGTAGATTGTCAAGTGTCATGACTGGGGGTCTGAGCAGATAGGGGTCTACTCCTGCTCACTAACGAACGTTTACGGAAACATAATTGATGATGTATGTGAAGTTTGCTAAAGTTTATTATGACAAGATTTGGCCTGTATTGAGCCCCGTATGTGAATGACCTAAAAGCTGCCCACTGGTGTATGTCATTAGACACAGTGATCAGGTTGGATTGAGATGTGTGTCTGAATACCGACTGTATTCACAGCTTATCATTAGGACTGCACGAGCATGATAGACAAGTAGTTAAGTTAGCTCTTGAATATTATGGGTTGGTTAAGGTAGTTTTGTCAGAATTTCGATCTGTGAGCTTGTGGTACGCTCAGCGTAGGCGCAATGCTTGGTCTTAGTGTGACAAGTCTTCAGCATCTCTTTTCGTAGATGGTGCATGAGGAGAGTGTACCCACTGTAGCCAGTCATGCTCATGCCTAGTGCCACTGTCAGCCCAGAAGCTGCAAACAGTCTGATTATTCTCTTCACTGTATGAGATTTTAGGGTCGCCATGGAACCCTCACGCCTGTATAGGAAGAACCTCATTCTTCTCTGTTCTGATACGTTATCAACCATGTAATGCATATCTGAGGCACCTTTTAAGATCTCTTACAAGTGTTCTTTAGATGCAAATCATCAGGGAAAACTTGGGTTCATATTTCTGTTTTCCACTTATGACCTTAATGTTGCCTCCACCTCCCCAACCACCTGCCCCGCTCGATCTGGTCTTCGACACCGGTGGCTGACGTGTGGCTCGTGTCCCCCCCCGGCAGGTGCACCACGTCTTTGGTCTTGTGAGCAAGGTAGTGTCAGGACCCGATGAACGGTCCATCCGCTCGTGGTGCCGTGCTAACACTGTGACCGTCTATACATGACTAGGTTTCCCTGAGCCAGCTTGATCTTGCATGCTACTTAAGTTTTTAATCCACTATTTAATACTTATGACTAATACTTAAATATGTATTACGTCTGTGATAAAGTGACTCCCACCTCCCCCTCTAAGATCTAAGATTATATGTATTTGCTTTACGTTTATGTGAATAACCAAAGCCAAGTCCAGCAAGTGTGCCAAGCCATGGTGAGTTGGACTACCTGCTGTGTCTATTGACCTGACTAAACCTAAATACCTCCACGAACTCGGCTGGTGATAGATCAGGTCTTCGAGGTCTCCCAAGGCACATGTCTCACTCACACACACACACGAGTCTTCAGCTCCTCTGAGCAAGTTCATCCTCTCTTGTGTGGATGTGTGAGCAGCCTGGCCCAGAGGATGTCGGAGCACCGTCAGGGTTGACAGTGGTCGAGAATACGAAGTGGCAGATACACTCCCCCAGACAGGTCGTGGCGCATAATGTGAACTGTTATGAAAGATGAAAAATTCTAGATTGATCAACGCTTCTTAGAGATTTCCTGTCATCTCGGTTATTTTTGTGATATTGATACACAGGAAACAGAAGGGTCATTATTTTCTAGCAGCGACGAGTGCAGCAGTTGTTATCATTGCTTACATCACAGCTAAATACATCATAGAATAGCCTGCTGTTGCTGAGTTATGAGATGGTAGCTATATACGTGGGGCAGACATAACCCGGGCCAGAGGGAGACGGTGGGTGATCAAAATGCTATTATCCTGATCCAAAGTATAAGTCGAGATGTTTTATTGCTCATCTTAAAGATGTCTTTCTCCCTCCTGAATTCGTACTCGCTGAAGCCTTTTCAATAGTGAACCGTATGTGATCATAGATGGCTTCACCTTAATATTCCATAGAGACGTGTTGGTAAAAGAGACGTTTCAACTTCATCTATAAGTTTCATATGGTTGTGTTCTAAGTCCACTCTAAAAATTTATTGAATTATGAAGCTAAGAAATGAAATCTTTGACTCCTGTGGTTGAGAACTTGCGTTTATATAAAGCTTGAAGTTTATTACGCAAGTTCACTGGCTGTGTCACCCCAGTACCGCTCACTCAGCTCCTCGTGTCACCCCAGTACTGGTGGGCCAGCTCGCTGTGTCACCCCAGTACTGGTTGGCCAGCTCGCTGTGTCACCCCAGTACCGGATGGTCAGCTCGCTGTGTCACCCCAGTACTGGTTGGCCAGCTCGCTGTGTCACCCCAGTACTGGTGGGTCAGCTCGCTGTGTCACCCCAGTACTGGTTGGCCAGCTCGCTGTGTCACCCCAGTACTGGTTGGCCAGCTCGCTGTGTCACCCCAATACTGGTTGGTCAGCTCGCTGTGTCACCCCAGTACTGGTTGGCCAGCTCGCTGTGTCACCCCAGTACCGCTCACTCAGCTGGCTGTGTCACCCCAGCACAGCTCGGTACTGCTGCTGTGGCTGCCGCTGCCAGTGAGCGCTGTGGTGGGGTGGGGACTAAAGAAGACGCTGTATCTTGTGTTGTGTGTCGACAACAAGACGTTCATTACAGATATGAGAGACCATTCACCTTGTAGATCTACACCGCACCGAGTCTCGTACAGTGTGTCTGACACATGTTCCTCAGACACACAACTAATATGCAGTTACATGGACTAAGAGGGGCAGAGTATGATCATATTCCCATCACGTGAAAGATCAATATATAAGAATGATTAACAGACCTCCAGTGATAAGGATCAATGACGATATAATCTGTGTGAGGAGTGGAGGAGGAGGAGGGTGTTGGTGGTGTTCTTCCTCTCCCACTATGTTGTGAGTGAGGTGTGTGGCTTGACCCCCCGCAGGTGAGTCTGAGGATCCACGACCTGCAGTGGGAGGATGAGGGGAAGTACGAGTTGGAGGTGGTGAATCCGGGAGGCCGCATCTCCACCTACACCCGCATCACCACCACGAACGACTGCTCCGTCCTCGAAGCCCAGGAGCGAATCAACAAGTAAGGCAGACATTCTCTATCTCTGTAAAGCCAACAACCCATATTAATCTATCTCTATCTCTGTCATCTCGCTCATCTCTCTCCTTGTGTTATCATCCCGTTCATATCTACATTTCTCTCTGTTGGCCCACATCTCTCTGTGTCTCTGTCGTCATGTGTACTTGTGTTTGTGTTGTCTCATCGTTTGTTGGCCTAATGACAGTGTCTTCCTTCCTCAGTTTGCTTTTCTTGTTTCAACTTTTTATTTATTTTATAATTTCCTCCAACTCGTTCTCATTTTTTGAGTAATTTTCCTGCAGTCATCTGTCTCAATAAACCTTTGTCAACGTAATATATAATTTTTCATTCCTTTCTTGTGCCTTGAGTGTGATGAGATCTTCCATTAGTCTCTGTCTCCCTGATGGTGTGTATGTAGGGTTCTCCCCGGCTGTGTGTCTCCCTGTACTGCAGTCTTGCCTCGTTCACCACATGATTTGATTTACTGTTAGCATACCACTATGGGAGTCGTCATGTCCCCCATGATCACCAGGTGCCCTCACTAGCCATCTCCCCCATGATCACCAGGTGCCCTCACTAGCCATGTCCCCCATGATCACCAGGTGCCCTCACTAACCATGTCCCCCATGATCACCAGGAGCCCTCACTAGCCATGTCCCCCATGGTCACCAAGAGCCCTCACTAGCCATGTCCCCCATGATCACCAGGTGCCCTCACTAGCCATCTCCCCCATGATCACCAGGTGCCCTCACTAGCCATGTCCCCCATGATCACCAGGTGCCCTCACTAGTCGTGTCCCCCATGATCACCAGGTGCCCTCACTAGCCATGTCCCCCATGATCACCAGGTGCCCTCACTAGCCATCTCCCCCATGATCACCAGGTGCCCTCACTAGCCATGTCCCCCATGATCACCAGGTGCCCTCACTAGCCATGTCCCCCATGATCACCAGGAGACCTCACTAGCCACGTCCCCCATGATCACCAGGAGCCCTCACTAGCCATGTCCCCCATGATCACCAGGAGCCCTCACTAGCCATGTCCCCCAATGATCACCAGGAGCCCTCACTAGCCATGTCCCCCATGATCACCAGTAGCTCTCACTAGCCATGTCCCCCCCATGATCACCAGGGGCCCTCACTAGTCATGTCCCCCCCATGATCACCAGGAGCCTTCACTAGCCATGTCCCCCATGATCACCAGGAGACCTCACTAGTCATGTCCCCCCCCATGATCACCAGGAGACCTCACTAGCCATGTCCCCCCCATGATCACCAGGAGCCCTCACTAGCCATGTCCCCCATGATCACCAGGTGCCCTCACTAGCCATGTCCCCCATGATCACCAGGAGCCCTCACTAGCCATGTCCCCCATGATCACCAGGTGCCCTCACTATAGCCATGTCCCCCCATGATCACCAGGAGCCCTCACTAGCCATGTCCCCCATGATACATTGCCCCCCCCCCCCATGATCACCAGGAGCCCTCACTAGCCATGTCCCCCATGATCACCAGGTGCCCTCACTAGCCATGTCCCCCCCATGATCACCAGGAGCCCTCACTAGCCATGTCCCCCATGATCACCAGGAGCCCTCACTAGCCATGTCCCCCCCATGATCACCAGGAGCCCTCACTAGCCATGTCCCCAATGATCACCAGGAGCCCTCACTAGCCATGTCCCCCCATGATCACCAGGAGCCCTCACTAGCCATGTCCCCCATGATCACCAGGTGCCCTCACTAGCCATGTCCCCCATGATCACCAGGAGCCCTCACTAGCCATGTCCCCCCCATGATCACCAGGAGCCCTCACTAGCCATGTCCCCCATGATCACCAGGAGCCCTCACTAGCCATGTCCCCCATGATCACCAGGAGCCCTCACTAGCCATGTCCCCCCCATGATCACCAGGGGCCCTCACTAGCCATGTCCCCCATGATCACCAGGAGCCCTCACTAGCCATGTCCCCCATGATCACCAGGAGCCCTCACTAGCCATGTCCCCCATGATCACCAGGAGCCCTCACTAGCCATGTCCCCCCCATGATCACCAGGGGCCCTCACTAGCCATGTCCCCCATGATCACCAGGAGCCCTCACTAGCCATGTCCCCCCCATGATCACCAGGGGCCCTCACTAGCCATGTCCCCCCCATGATCACCAGGAGCCCTCACTAGTCATGTCCCCCCCCATGATCACCAGGAGCCCTCACTAGTCATGTCCCCCCCCATGATCACCAGGAGCCCTCACTAGTCATGTCCCCCTCCATGATCACCAGGAGCCCTCACTAGCCATGTCCCCCATGATCACCAGGAGCCCTCACTAGCTATGTCCCCCCATGATCACCAGGAGCCCTCACTAGCCATGTCCCCCATGATCACCAGGAGCCCTCACTAGCCATGTCCCCCATGATCACTAGGAAGGAGCCCTCACTAGCCATGTCCCCCCCATGATCACCAGGAGCCCTCACCAGCCATGTCCCCCCCATGATCACCAGGAGCCCTCACTAGCCATGTCCCCCCCATGATCACCAGGAGCCCTCACCAGCCATGTCCCCCATGATCACCAGGAGCCCTCACTAGCCATGTCCCCCATGATCACCAGGAGCCCTCACCAGCCATGTCCCCCATGATCACCAGGTGCCCTCACTAGTCATGTCCCCCCATGATCACCAGGAGCCCTCACCAGCCATGTCCCCCATGATCACCAGGTGCCCTCACTAGTCATGTCCCCCCATGATCACCAGGAGCCCTCACTAGCCATGTCCCCCATGATCACCAGGAGCCCTCACCAGCCAGAGGTCCTCTCTCCTCAGCTACCTGCAGTCGATATCGAGGCTTGACAACGTTCCCTCCATGGCACCGCAGTTCACGATGCGACTGAGGGACCGACGCGTCCAGGTTGGGTTCCCTGTCCGCCTCACCTGCCAGATCGTGGGCATCCCCAAGCCACAGGTGTCCTGGTTCATGGACGGCGAACCCATGTCTCCTGACGGTAGGTTCTGTGCAGCTCCTGGGAACAGGAATGTGTGGCATAGGGCCAGCACAGGTGTCTACTGTGCCATAGGTCTTCATATTGCTGTATTGTCAGTCAGGCTTTGAGCTTTGTTCGAAAAGAACTCACGATGAGGCAGGAGTTCCTTGTAGTCCTCAGTACGCCCATGACCGAGGTATGTCGTCCCAGTAGACACTGCCGATGCATTTGACTCCCACTGAGAGAGTAGTTCCTGAGGACGTCAGGCAGTGATTTACACAGGGCTGATATCAAAGGAGTGAATATCTTGCCTCGAGTACGAGCAATCAGTAAGTTAATTACAGATGAGATGGTGAGCAGTGTTGACCGGCAGACACCCATAACCATTTTGTCAATATTTTGAAGTCGATTCATAATGGATTTAACACCATCATGCTGAGGTAATCCATTATTCATCATCATCAATGATCGTGAGAGAGTAATATAATGGAGTACATTTGTAATACAAACTGACTCATAAACATTAGCCTGATAGGTAGATACTTCAGCTTTCTGAAAATCAATTTTGATGTGGACAGCATATGAACACGACATGATATTCTGTAGACATTGAATTAATCTTAATTGATTGATTTTAATTCACACTTTAATCCTGATACGATTTTTTTCCGTGTCGCAAAAATAGATAAATGAATAACTGATAAAACAGAAAAATAGTCTAGTAAGGGAGAGGAACAGCTGGATTTGAGAGTTAGGTCTACCAACACGAGGGAACTTTGGTCTGTACTTTATCTGGGATGCTCACAACTAGAGCCCATTTCTGCCCACGTCTGAGGAGAGATGTGATTTCCCTACAGACATTAGAATTAGGATTATATTTCAAATTTAGTTTCAAAGATTCTATTCTGAGTAGAAAACGGAGTGAGGTGACTGCAGTTTCAACTGGCATTACGTAATACTTTCATGATTAACACCATTTCCAGAGTTTAGCGGTTTCATTATATATACTTCGTTGTCAAGCTAGACTCATGTATATACCACAGTAGTAAGTCAGCAATGAACGAAGTGTGTGGAAGTGTGAGCGTTAAGCAAGAGCGTGTGTACCGGCAGATGGACACACCATGTGGCAAGAAGACGGCCACTTCTACACCCTGGACATCTCCAGCGCCACACATGACGACGCTGGTGTCTACTCCGCCTGCGCCGTCAACCCTTACGGCTCCGTCCTCTGTCGCTGTCGACTCATCGTCGACTCTGGACTTAGGTGAGTGGCTGTTGATCCCACACGTAACGAGGGATCATTAGGATTGCAATTTAAGAGGTTTTAACAAGTGGTGAAGATGCAGTAGTCCTCACAGAACTGCGTAAATTGCCACAATGATCATTTCATGTCATTCGTTGTGCTCAGATGTTTTGCCATTCGTAAAATAAAGCATCCAAGCTGACAACTTCGAAATATCTTTTACATCCCTTCCTCAGGTCGTACATCTCGCCCATGTTCCTGCAAGAGCTGGAAGACCAGAGCGTCCGAGAGGGCAGCACCATCACCCTACAGACGATCATCGAAGCCTACCCGACCATCGGAGTTGTCTGGTACGTGAAGGAGTGGCAGATAACGTGGGATTTCAAGTGGGTAGGGAGTATGAAGGTTATGTGAGGCCTGAGAGTTGTAGTTCTGGGGAAGGTGTGGGAGGAGGCAGAGGGCAGGAGAGGTTAGAAGATGAGTTGACACCAACAGATGGCCAGCCCGCGTCGTCCCCCCTCGAAGTAAGCACGTCTCCCTAAATGTAAATTTTCCCCTGTGTTTACTGTTGGCTGCTAATCCGTGAGCCTGGATGATCTTGCATTAGACACTTTGCTCTGGTGTAGATATTGTCGTCGTAGTGCTATAGGAAGTGACGCTCTTAGTTCTAGTTATGATGCCTGCATGAGATCAACTGTTATAATGTGCGATAGATAGTCTTTCACATCTCCTGTGCTTCGTGCTAATAATTATCTCTTTTTTTCTCTCTCTCTCTCTCTCTTCCAATCCCCTCTACTCTGCTTAACCCCTTTCATCACTTGTTTTCTTTCGATTTTATGTTTTGTTAACATTTGTTTTAATAACACCTTTGATGACATCTTTATTATTCTATTTTATTTAATATCTGTTCCATCTCATCATTGCTGGAACCACACACCTTATATCTGCTTTTTTATCACATTTCCTTCTACTTTTCTTCTTTATGCTTTCGAATGACATTGACTAAATCAATTGCGCCAACGGCATTTTCTTCTGGACACTGCTATCTCTCACCCACGACCTGCACGCCCGCGCACGTCTCGCCATACTTCCGTAACATGACTGATTTCTTCATTTCATCTCGCTGATCCATGACTGTGGGTCCACCTTCTTTCTCGCTGACCCACAAACACATCCTTGTGAATATTTGCTTACTTTCTACTTTCCGAACCATCATCATCATCACCCTTTTGATTTTGGTTTTTGTGTTATTTTTCTTCCGTTACTTGGCCTATCCCTCTCTTGTCCTCCTCCTGCTACCCACCCACCCGTCCCTCCTGACTGGCCCGTCACCTGACGGTGTCGCCGACCGTGGCACTGCAGGCACCGGGACGGCCAGCGCATCAGACCCAGCCGCAAGCACACCTTCAGTCTGAACGGGGACGGCGTCGCCACCTTGGAGATACACGACGCCGACTACACCGACGGCGGGATGTACACCTGCACTGCCAAGAACGAGATGGGCCACATCGAGTCCATGTGTCGCGTCTCCGTGTCTTGCACGGACGCAGATCTCGCCTCGCGGAAGAGGATAGCTTCGCGGTAAGTCAAGAGCCACACGACTGGCATCACATTCACTGATGTATGTGATAAAGACACATGTCATGATCCCTGTTTGCCAGCGGCTCAAAGTCCTAGACTATGAGGATTCTGTAGGTTTAGGACATCAATATATGCTGGGGTAATATGATGCTAAGTGACTCAGACCTGAGACGTGGATATGCGGGGTAAAACAAGATTAACCGACTTAGACGTGGACCTTATCATGTTACATATGTAGTGTAGACACCACGTCGGTGAATATGTACCATTGATGCCCTACACACATACACACGCTCACTGTTGATCACTCCAATTCTCTTTCAGGCTCTGGTACAGCCAACCCATGTCAGGGTAAACAAAGATTCGTTCTTCCAAGCCACTTACCTTTTTTTTTTTTTTGGGTTACAAATTCTTGCATATGCTGTTAGATATTTTCTGTAGCGTCACTTTCTTTGCGACGAATAGATTGTAACTCGAGGCGTCTAACGTTTGCCCCGTTATGTGTTGTGTTATGTTTTAGCTTCTTGTTACTGGCAGCAGATGATTATTCCACGTAGTGGCTGGCGCTACATCTACGTACCTCACTGCCAACATTAGCTGAGGCCTCTCACCAAGCGCTTATTAACCTGATGCTCTCTTGTGCCAGGCTCTTGACACGACCACCTCCGCCACACTCGCGTCTCCTGCTGTGGTAGATGATGAATATTCACCCAAGACGTGTGGTAGATCGATGAATATTCACTCAAGTCGCCACAATATTTGGGTCACTAACTAGATCTTTGGCTTTTCTTTGAAGATCAGTAAGAACAAAGTTGTTGTCATCTTACTTATGTTTTCTGTTACTTATACTTAACGGAAGTGAGGCGTAGGCGGTCGTGAGTTGCCTTAACATGCGAGTTACCTGTTTGTATATGTTTTTACTATATATATATATATATATATATATATATATATATATATATATATATATATATATATATACTTTAAATGGTATAGATCCAGTGATCCTACAGACAAGGAATTCTCCTGTATTCATCGCAAGCTGTTGTTTCGTGTGGTCCAGCGTGGACCTCGTATCCTCGTAGATTGTATACTCCACCCACCAGTCACTCAGCTCCAGGTTTTGTCTAATATGCATCGAGTACACTCAGCCACCTGCATCCCAGTTACCCATCTCCAGTCCTCCTTTATCCATCATTCAGCTCTCTTCATTCATCTTCGACCCTTTACTCATCCCCCTCTCCCCACCATCATGTAAAAGCTATATCGAGCTTTCCTCTCCACAACCTACCTATTCGTTTGTCTTCAATTCTCCTTTATCCCTCTTAAGCTCCCCTAGCTACCTGTAACTTTCTTATCCATTCCGAATCTCCTTCATCGTAAATTACATAATTTTTGCATCTCTGTTTACTAAGGAAGATACAATTTACGTCCAATGCTAAAAGAGGAAAACGAACAACGACATACTGACATATAAGTTGAAGATGTACTATTAGCAGTATATGGAATGAAAGTAGATAAAACGGTAAGAAAAGATAAATTTTATCTAAAGAGAATGAAGAGGGAAAAATCATTCAGTCAAACCCTTGGCTGTTCTGTTCAATAAGTCACTCGCTACAGGCAGTGTTCCAGAGGCTGAAAGTCCACCGCTATTCAGCCCTCTTCCCTCCGGCTACTCCCAGCCTTCCTCACCCATCCCCAGCCTTCCTCATCCATCCCCAGCCTTCCTCACCCATCCCCAGCCTTCCTCACCCATCCCTCTGCCTTCCAAAAGGCCAGGAGGAGGATGGGAAGGAGAAAAAAGGTCAGGAGGAGGATGGGAAGGAGAAAAAAGGTCAGGAGGAGGATGGGAAGGAGAAAAAAGGTCAGGAGGAGGATGGGAAGGAGAAAAAAGGTCAGGAGGAGGATGGGAAGGAGAAAAAAGGTCAGGAGGAGGATGGGAAGGAGAAAAAAGGTCAGGAGGAGGATGGGAAGGAGAAAAAAGGTCAGGAGGAGGATGGGAAGGAGAAAAAAGGTCAGGAGGAGGATGGGAAGGAGAAAAAAGGTCAGGAGGAGGATGGGAAGGAGAAAAAAGGCCAGGAGGAGGATGGGAAGGAGAAAAAAGGTCAGGAGGAGGATGGGAAGGAGAAAAAAGGTCAGGAGGAGGATGGGAAGGAGAAAAAAGGTCAGGAGGAGGATGGGAAGGAGAAAAAAGGTCAGGAGGAGGATGGGAAGGAGAAAAAAGGTCAGGAGGAGGATGGGAAGGAGAAAAAAGGTCAGGAGGAGGATGGGAAGGAGAAAAAAGGTCAGGAGGAGGATGGGAAGGAGAAAAAAGGTCAGGAGGAGGATGGGAAGGAGAAAAAAGGTCAGGAGGAGGATGGGAAGGAGAAAAAAGGTCAGGAGGAGGATGGGAAGGAGAAAAAAGGTCAGGAGGAGGATGGGAAGGAGAAAAAAGGTCAGGAGGAGGATGGGAAGGAGAAAAAAGGTCAGGAGGAGGATGGGAAGGAGAAAAAAGGTCAGGAGGAGGATGGGAAGGAGAAAAAAGGTCAGGAGGAGGATGGGAAGGAGAAAAAAGGTCAGGAGGAGGATGGGAAGGAGAAAAAAGGCCAGGAGGAGGATGGGAAGGAGAAAAAAGGTCAGGAGGAGGATGGGAAGGAGAAAAAAGGTCAGGAGGAGGATGGGAAGGAGAAAAAAGGTCAGGAGGAGGATGGGAAGGAGAAAAAAGGTCAGGAGGAGGATGGGAAGGAGAAAAAAGGTCAGGAGGAGGATGGGAAGGAGAAAAAAGGTCAGGAGGAGGATGGGAAGGAGAAAAAAGGTCAGGAGGAGGATGGGAAGGAGAAAAAAGGTCAGGAGGAGGATGGGAAGGAGAAAAAAGGTCAGGAGGAGGATGGGAAGGAGAAAAAAGGTCAGGAGGAGGATGGGAAGGAGAAAAAAGGTCAGGAGGAGGATGGGAAGGAGAAAAAAGGTCAGGAGGAGGATGGGAAGGAGAAAAAAGGTCAGGAGGAGGATGGGAAGGAGAAAAAAGGTCAGGAGGAGGATGGGAAGGAGAAAAAAGGTCAGGAGGAGGATGGGAAGGAGAAAAAAGGTCAGGAGGAGGATGGGAAGGAGAAAAAAGGTCAGGAGGAGGATGGGAAGGAGAAAAAAGGTCAGGAGGAGGATGGGAAGGAGAAAAAAGGTCAGGAGGAGGATGGGAAGGAGAAAAAAGGTCAGGAGGAGGATGGGAAGGAGAAAAAAGGTCAGGAGGAGGATGGGAAGGAGAAAAAAGGTCAGGAGGAGGATGGGAAGGAGAAAAAAGGTCAGGAGGAGGATGGGAAGGAGAAAAAAGGTCAGGAGGAGGATGGGAAGGAGAAAAAAGGTCAGGAGGAGGATGGGAAGGAGAAAAAAGGTCAGGAGGAGGATGGGAAGGAGAAAAAAGGTCAGGAGGAGGATGGGAAGGAGAAAAAAGGTCAGGAGGAGGATGGGAAGGAGAAAAAAGGTCAGGAGGAGGATGGGAAGGAGAAAAAAGGTCAGGAGGAGGATGGGAAGGAGAAAAAAGGTCAGGAGGAGGATGGGAAGGAGAAAAAAGGTCAGGAGGAGGATGGGAAGGAGAAAAAAGGTCAGGAGGAGGATGGGAAGGAGAAAAAAGGTCAGGAGGAGGATGGGAAGGAGAAAAAAGGTCAGGAGGAGGATGGGAAGGAGAAAAAAGGTCAGGAGGAGGATGGGAAGGAGAAAAAAGGTCAGGAGGAGGATGGGAAGGAGAAAAAAGGCCAGGAGGAGGATGGGAAGGAGAAAAAAGGTCAGGAGGAGGATGGGAAGGAGAAAAAAGGTCAGGAGGAGGATGGGAAGGAGAAAAAAGGTCAGGAGGAGGATGGGAAGGAGAAAAAAGGTCAGGAGGAGGATGGGAAGGAGAAAAAAGGTCAGGAGGAGGATGGGAAGGAGAAAAAAGGTCAGGAGGAGGATGGGAAGGAGAAAAAAGGTCAGGAGGAGGATGGGAAGGAGAAAAAAG
The DNA here is from genome assembly GCF_036320965.1 of Panulirus ornatus. Taxonomy (NCBI): domain Eukaryota; kingdom Metazoa; phylum Arthropoda; class Malacostraca; order Decapoda; family Palinuridae; genus Panulirus; species Panulirus ornatus. Next base: position 20,089,998 of record NC_092251.1, on the reverse strand, counting down.
GTCAGGAGGAGGATGGGAAGGAGAAAAAAGGTCAGGAGGAGGATGGGAAGGAGAAAAAAGGTCAGGAGGAGGATGGGAAGGAGAAAAAAGGTCAGGAGGAGGATGGGAAGGAGAAAAAAGGTCAGGAGGAGGATGGGAAGGAGAAAAAAGGTCAGGAGGAGGATGGGAAGGAGAAAAAAAGGTCAGGAGGAGGATGGGAAGGAGAAAAAAGGCCAGGAGGAGGATGGGAAGGAGAAAAAAGGTCAGGAGGAGGATGGGAAGGAGAAAAAAGGTCAGGAGGAGGATGGGAAGGAGAAAAAAAGGTCAGGAGGAGGATGGGAAGGAGAAAAAAGGCCAGGAGGAGGATGGGAAGGAGAAAAAAGGTCAGGAGGAGGATGGGAAGGAGAAAAAAGGTCAGGAGGAGGATAGGAAGCAGAGAAAAGGTCAGGGGAGGGAGAGGTGTGGCAGTGCTGAGCCAACTACTACACACAATCAAGGAACATGTACCACCTGACATTAATGGTTCCACTTACGGCAAAAGTGCACAGAACTGTACCACAACTATCCCATCCCTTCATGACGACAGTTAGCACAACTACAGTCTATATTTTGACTTGAAAGCTGCCTAATACGATAGATATTTCCTATAACTAGAATAGATATAAGTGGTCGTTGTTTGCAGTGGATACTGGTTTATCTCCAGACCCAAAACTCCGCTGTATTGTTTCAAGGCTGCGGAAATGATCATAAAGAAAAGCAACTTTGCAGTCCTGTGAATCTATGCAATTCTCAAATCATTGCCAGAAACTCCCAGGAACTTGATGGTGAAATTCTTGTATTCACCAGACCATAAATGAAATGCAAATCATTCTTAAATGTATGTAGTTACAGCCTCTGGTAGCCTTGGCGTAGATATTTCTGCATGGAGAAAAACTGGAGGAAGTGGAGTGTTTTAGATATCTGGGAGTGGACCTAGCAGCGGATAGAACCATGGAAGCGGAAGTGAGTCACAGGGTGGGGAAGGAGGCGAAGGTTCTGGGAGCGTTGAAGAATGTGTGGAAGGCAAGAACGTTATCTCGGAGAACAAAAATGGGTATGTTTGAGGGGAATAGTGGTTCCAACAATGTGATATGGTTGCGAGGTATTGGCTATAGATAGGGTTGTGCGGAGGAGGGTGGATGTGTCGGAAATGAAATGTTTGAGGACAATATGTGGTGTGAGGTGGTTTGATCGAGTAAGTAATGAAAGAGTAAGAGAGATGTGTGGCAATAAAAAGAGTGTGGTTGGGAGAGCAGAAGAGTGTATTGAAGTGGTTTCGTCACGTGGAGAGAATGGGTGAGGAAAGATTGACAAAGAGGATATATCGGTCAGAGGTGGAGGGAACGAGAAGTGGGAGACCAAATTGGAGGTGGAAGGATGGAGTAAAAAAAGATTTTGAGTGATCGGGGCCTGTACTTGCAGGAGGGTGAAAGGCGTGCAAGGAATAGAGTGAATTGGAACGATGTGGTATACTGGGGTCGACGTGCTGTCGATGGATTGAACCAGGGCGTGTGAAGCGTCTGGGGTAAACCATGGAAAGTTTTGTGGGGCGTGGATGTGGAAAGGGAGCAGTGGTTTTGGTGCATTATGCATCACAGCTAGAGACTGAGTGTGAACGAATGTGGCCTTTTTTGTCTTTTCCTAGCGCTACTTCGCGCACGCGCTGGGGAATAGTGGCGCTATTTCATATGTGGCGGGGTGGCGACGGAAATGGATGAAAGCAGCAAGTATGAATATGTACAGGTGTATATATGCATATGTCTGTGTATGTATATATATGTATACGTTAAAACGTATAGGTATGTGTATGTGTGTGTGTGGGCGTTTATGTATATACATGTGTATGTGGATTAATTGGGCCATTCTTTCGTCTGTTTCCTTACGCTACCTCACTAACGCGGGAGACAGCGACTAAGTATAATAATGATATATATATATATATATATATATATATATATATATATATATATATATATATATATATATATATATATATATATGATAGAGTTGATAGAGATGCTCTGTGGAAGGTATTAAGAATATATGGTGTGGGAGGAAAGTTGTTAGAAGCAGTGAAAAGTTTTTATCGAGGATGTAAGGCATGTGTACGTGTAGGAAGAGAGGAAAGTGATTGGTTCTCAGTGAATGTAGGTTTGCGGCAGGGGTGTGTGATGTCTCCATGGTTGTTTAATTTGTTTATGGATGGGGTTGTTAGGGAGGTAAATGCAAGAGTTTTGGAAAGAGGGGCAAGTATGAAGTCTGTTGGGGATGAGAGAGCTTGGGAAGTGAGTCAGTTGTTGTTCGCTGATGATACAGCGCTGGTGGCTGATTCATGTGAGAAACTGCAGAAGCTGGTGACTGAGTTTGGAAAAGTGTGTGGAAGAAGAAAGTTAAGAGTAAATGTGAATAAGAGCAAGGTTATTAGGTACAGTAGGGTTGAGGGTCAAGTCAATTGGGAGGTGAGTTTGAATGGAGAAAAACTGGAGGAAGTGAAGTGTTTTAGATATCTGGGAGTGGATCTGGCAGCGGATGGAACCATGGAAGCGGAAGTGGATCATAGGGTGGGGGAGGGGGCGAAAATCCTGGGGGCCTTGAAGAATGTGTGGAAGTCGAGAACATTATCTCGGAAAGCAAAAATGGGTATGTTTGAAGGAATAGTGGTTCCAACAATGTTGTATGGTTGCGAGGCGTGGGCTATGGATAGAGTTGTGCGCAGGAGGATGGATGTGCTGGAAATGAGATGTTTGAGGACAATGTGTGGTGTGAGGTGGTTTGATCGAGTGAGTAACGTAAGGGTAAGAGAGATGTGTGGAAATAAAAAGAGCGTGGTTGAGAGAGCAGAAGAGGGTGTTTTGAAGTGGTTTGGGCACATGGAGAGGATGAGTGAGGAAAGATTGACAAAGAGGATATATGTGTCGGAGGTGGAGGGAACGAGGAGAAGAGGGAGACCAAATTGGAGGTGGAAAGATGGAGTGAAAAAGATTTTGTGTGATCGGGGCCTGAACATGCAGGAGGGTGAAAGGAGGGCAAGGAATAGAGTGAATTGGAGCGATGTGGTATACCGGGGTTGACGTGCTGTCAGTGGATTGAAGCAAGGCATGTGAAGCGTCTGGGGTAAACCATGGAAAGCTGTGTAGGTATGTATATTTGCGTGTGTGGACGTATGTATATACATGTGTATGGGGGGGGGGTTGGGCCATTTCTTTCGTCTGTTTCCTTGCGCTACCTCGCAAACGCGGGAGACAGCGACAAAGTATAATAATAAAAAAAAAAAAATATATATATATATATATTACATGACAGCTAGAGACTGAGTGTGAACGAATGGGGCCTTTGGTGTCTTTTCCTAGCGCTACCTCGCACACATGAGGGGGGAGGGGGCTGTTATTCCATGTGTGGCGGGGTGGCGATGGGAACAAATAAAGGCAGACAGTATGAATTATGTACATGTGTATATATGTATATGTCTTTGTGTGTATATATATGTGTACATTGAGATATATAGGTATGTATATTTGCGTGTGTGGACGTGTATGTATATACATGCGTATGTGGGCGGGTTGGGCCATTCTTTCGTCTGTTTCCTTGCGCTACCTCGCTAACGACGGAGACAGCGACAAAGCAAAATAAAATAAGAATAATATATATATATATATATACGTTAGAATGTATAGGCATGTATATGTACGTGTGTGGGCGTTTATGTATACACATGTGTATGTGGGTGGGTTGGGCCATTCTTTCGTCTGTTTCCTTGCTCTACCTCGCTAACGCAGGAGACAGCGACTAACTATGATAATGATATATTGAATATGTGTCATCTTTTAAATATCTTGGTATCTCAGTCCTATTAACTGGAAACCATTAAGAAACTAAATCGACAGATTCGCTCAGAGCTGTTGAAGGGTACAATCCTTTAGTGCAAATATCAGAGCAGCTGAAATGATGTGGCTGGCTTATGCAACGCCAATAGCTAGCTTTGGCTCTGCTGTACAATAGAATTGCTAATAGATTCGAGGAAGAAAATGCTGAATGAAACCTTAAGAATTTTCCTCGACTTCAAACAAATCGAGGAAGTCGATATACGGAAGAAGGCAGGCACACCCAACACCACTTGAAATGAACCTCCTAACAGGACTGAAGCTTTTGCTGGAGATTCAGATACTCTTGTCTCTACAGAGCAGTTAAAGCATTCTTACCATAGAACAAGTGAGTGTAGATGGATCCAGACACACGCGTGATAATGCTTGAGTCGTGTAGATATGTCAAGTGTGCAAAATTCAGGGGGACACAACAGTTCCCTTCGCCCTGGCTGACATCTGATATCTGCATACCTCCCTCTCTCCTTATGAAGGTAATCCCTCGCATTCACCACCTTCAGTACATCTGTATGTGGCCACAGGTGACGCAGTGGGTATGGCCATAAATGACGCTATTTGATTACATGTGACATTATGTATGTGGCCACAGATGACATTATGTATGTGGCCACAGATGACATTATGTATGTGGCCACAGATGACATTATGTATGTGGCCACATGTGACATTATGTATGTGGCCACAGATGACATTATGTATGAAGCTACACATGACATTATGTATGTGGCCACAGATGACATTATGTATGAAGCTACACATGACATTATGTATGTGGCCACAGATGACATTATGTATGAAGCTACACATGACATTATGTATGTGGCCACAGATGACATTATGTATGAAGCTACACATGACATTATGTATGTGGCCACAGATGACATTATGTATGAAGCTACACATGACATTATGTATGTGGTCATAGATGACATTATGTATGAAGCTACACATGACATTATGTATGTGGTCATAGATGACATTATGTATGAAGCTACACATGACATTATGTATGTGGTCATAGATGACATTATGTATGAAGCTACACATGACATTATGTATGTGGTCATAGATAACGCTATGTATGTGTCTGCGAGGTGACATCATATGGCCACATGGCGTTATGTCCTTGGCCATGCTGCATGATATACGTGGCCACAGTTCACATGTATGATCAAAGTTACCTGTTTCATTTTGAGACAGTTTGAATAAAGTTGGCGTCATGCACGGCGTCATGCACATAGCCACATATACAGTTATACATTGGCCACATAACGCACGCATGGCCACAGGCGATGCTCTATGCATGATCACAGGCGACACCAACATGTGGCCATCATCGGCTTCGTCCACACAGACATAGAATGCGTCATACACCTGGCCACAAGTGACGTTGAATGTGGCCACAGTTCGCGTCACGCAAGTGGCCACAGTGGACGCTACTTGAGCTGAATTATAGAGAATCCAGTCAATCTCTCGTAACACAGACATACTGTGTGTCAGAGCCACCAAGACAGTGGGCCAGGAGGAACTGCCTAGGCCAGTAACAATAGCATTTGTCAGCCTTGGCTTGCGGCCATGTGCACAGCTTAATGAATTAACAAAAGCCTTCACAAGACAAAGACGAGTGTTTGTAGAGATGAAAGAAAATCTCATGTAATCCTCAGTTGGATGATGACCTTGGCGAAAGGATAGAAAATGGTGTGTGTGTCGTGTGTCTATGTATTTGCCTATGTAGGTTTTTTTTCCCCTTGTGGTATAACTCACTTATGTGGTCCACTGGACTGTTCGTAGCTTAAGTTCTACTGTTTATCGTAATCTGTTATCTACCATTAAAATCGTAACTTGTGCTCTACTGTTAGTGCGTAATTTATGCTATACCGTTAGGGCGTAACTTGTGCTGTACTGTTAGGGCGTAACTTGTGCTCTACTGTTAGCGCGTAACTTATATTCTACTGTTAGTTTCTCGCTTGTTCTCTTCACTTAATTCGTTGTTTGTGCTCTACATATTGTTCGTAACTTTTATGCCATAGTTAAGGTAATAGTGATGTAGTGGCACAGTGTGTGGTTGTGACAGGGCATAGTGATGGTCGAGTGTGGTTGTGGTAGTGTGTGGTGGTCGCAGTTGCGTAGGTGACATTGTGTGAAGGTGGTAGGGTGTGGTGGTGGTCATGTGTGTTGGCGGCAGCGTGGTTGTGGTGGTGGTGTTGGTGGTGGTAGAGGTGTGTGGTGATGGCTGGGACGCCCCTGGCCACCCTCACCTTGCCTGGAGATCACCCAGGGTCACCCCTACTGCGTCAGACACCTTACTTTCCGTTCCTCAACTGGTTACTTTTGGATGCCACCATCTCACACAGGCTCCTCGTCGCCAGGCCGAGTGTGTGTTGGTGGTGAGGTCTCCATCAAGGCTACGTCCTCAACTGAAAGTTATTTACGCGTACGATAGTATTGTCAGAGGGATAGATGCTCCAGCGATCACTGGTGTTGCCGTCTGTTGGTGACATGATGGGGAGGTAAGGCGATGTGGCTGGGGGTTAGGAGAGAGTCAAGTGGTCAGGCACAGCACACTGGGTGTGGTGATCCATGGCATCGAGTGCATCTGGTAATGACTCGTCTTACTTTCCCATCTGAACTGCAGCATCATCTTCGTCTCATCTCACAGGCAACATCTCCTATGTAACGTATGGGTCAAGTAGACATCAAGTAGACCATCTTGTATTGAGGGGAACTGTGTTTCGTTTGACATCTGGGCTAGGCCGAACGTACAAGGAATATAACCACTGAAGTAATAGATACAGAAACAGATAAGATAAAGAAAAGATATTCGAAAAGTAGTCGGAAAAGAAAGGTATCCCCCAGAGCAAACTATGTATTCCCTATGTATTCCCCTGGTCTTGAAAACGCCGTGACGTATTGCTATTGAAGCTGCGAGCGTCTTATGACGGCCGCCTGGGTAGGTGGCTCCCGCGCTGGTCTGCCGATGTTACGTAAAGCGACGTCAGGTAACCCGAGTCGTGACTGGGCATGACCTGGTCCTCGTCATACGGACGCCGTCGCTTACACGTCGTCCTCTCCGACCGATTAAAACTTGCCCGAGGTAGTTAAGGTCATGTCTGTCTGCCCAGTCGCCTCGACCAGCACTCCAGACGCCCAGGGTGGAAAAAAAAAAAATACTTGTTAGTATCAGCGTCATCGAGAAACAAGATCCCTCACTCATTACTGACGAAGAAAAAATGAGAGGCAGTTCTTGGGTTATCGCGTGGTTGGAACGGTATTTTCACCCTTGTGTAATACTGCACGAAGGGCAAGAATCACAAGATGACTTGAGGACTATATTAAACCAGGATGTAGCAACTTAAACGGATTATTTCATGATCCCCTGAACTAGCTCTGTAGGTTACAGTCGAGGAGTGTGGCCTCAGCTCGACCGTACGTGAATTCTGCATTAAGTAAGTAAGGATTATTCGACCACGTACATAAATGACGCCTATGAAGGCAAGGATCGTACGCTGAAGTGCCCTCAGTAAATGAGGAAGATGGAATGAAGGGGACGTGGTGTTATCACTGCCCTGGTCCCAGGCAAGTTAGCGTGCCAGATGGACGGAGCGATGAATACGACACTCAAAGTTCAACAGCCTTGGGCGTGTCGCTCTCCTGTGGCTTCTTCGTGACTTCAAGCCTCCATCATCACTGTTCACTGAACATCTGACATTCTTCAACTTCTGTGCTGAGAGTAAAAGTAAAACTGGAATATCATAAACGCAAAAAGATTGGAAAGTCGATGTTTATTCCGACGAGTTTTTGTAAACAGCCATGATGGAGCGTATGCAAATCAAGCCATAGGATGACCCGACAATAGGAGCTAGAGAATAAATATTTGAACTAATCATCTGCAAAATTCAGGTACGAGAAGAAAGGAAAGTCTGTTGACTCACTGGAATCAAACCCATCGCGGGGAAAAAATATAGAAAAAAAGAAGTGATATTTTATTAAGTGATTTTACGTGCTGGACAGCGCCATCTCTTCTTGTACCTAGACAACAAGGTCTGAACTCCCCAAGTATGTTTTGTGGGATACGATTATGTGGCTTTAGGATCCAGAGTCTTCATTGTTTGTAAGTATAAATGATGAGACGCAGGAAGCATTACCTGGGGAGCTTATTGTCAATGTCAGCTGAGGACTACAATGGATAATTGATACTTCATCTCATCTTCTGTATTACAAAACTACATCTGAAACTTTAGAATTAGTCTCACATTAGATTATGTACGTAGAGAACGGTACTGTTTTATGAGTATTCCCTCCAGCAGGA